>NC_062554.1:61283150-61566899 GCF_016906955.1 Phacochoerus africanus | reverse complement strand
AGAATCAGAATTGAAAAACCTTTGGCCAGAAGAAAAGAGAACCCAAACAAACAAAAGAAATGAAATAGGAGAAAAATTTCAGCTGGTACTGCAGAAGTACAAAAAAAATAAGGAGACTACTATGAGCAATAGTATGACAACAAAGTGTAACAAACTAAATGTTTGGCTTCTTCTTTTTTTTGTTTTGGTCTTTTTAGGGCTGCACCAGTGGCACATGGAGGTTCCCAGGATGGGGGTCTAACTGGAGCTACAGCCACCGGCCTACTCAACAGCAACAGCAATGCCAGATCCAAGCCGTGTTTGTGAGCTACCCACAGCTCATGGCAATGCCGGATCCTTAACCCACCCTGAATGACGCCAGGGGTCGAACCACAACCTCATGGTTCCTAGTTGGATTCGTTCCACTGCACCACGATGGGAACTCCTGTCTGGCTTCTCATTGAACTTCACCAGACAAGCAAAGCAGCAATAAAACATGATCAATAATTAGAAAAAGCAATGAAAACTGATAAGGCAGTCTTACAGATGGCAGCATTAGCAGTAAGGACATTAAACACTTGATAACCCTATTATGAAGCAATGATGTAGAGATATGGAAAAAAATTTTAAGACCAGATTTCATCATTAGAAAAGCAGAAAAATAGACTAAATTAAACCCAAGGAAAAGGAAAGAAAAAATAAGTAGGAACGGTAACAGTGGAAATAGGTGATGAAAGAAAATAGAAAAACTTATTATATATACACACATACATACACACACACATACATATATATATAAAAACAAATGACTAATACCAAAAATAAAAAAGGTAACATCACTATAGATTTTATACAAATTTTTGTCGTTGTTGTTGTTGCTATTTCTTGGGCTGCTCCCGCGGCATATGGAGGTTCCCAGGTTAGGGGTCGAATCAGAGCTGTAGCCATCGGCCTACACCAGAGCCACAGCAACGCGGGATCCGAGCCGCGTCTGCAACCTACACCACAGCTCACGGCAACGCCGGATCGTTAAACCACTGAGCAAGGGCAGGGACCGAACCCGCAACCTAATGGTTCCTGGTCGGATTCGTTAACCACTGCGCCATGACGGGAACTCCGATTTTATACAAATTTAAAGGATAATAAGGGATTGTTGTGCCTATGCATTTAAAAACAGATAAAATGAAAAAATTCTCTGAAAGACACAAAGCTCAGTTATGAAGAAAGAGATAGCATGAATAACCCTATATCTAATAGAGAAACTGCACTGAGGTTAAAAGCCTTCCTACAAGGAAACTCCAGGCCCAGTCATTAATAAGTCTACAAATAATAAATGCTAGAAAGGGTATGGAGAAAAGGAAATTCCTCTACATTATTGGTGGGAATGTGAATTGGTATAATCACTACAGAAAACAGTATGGAAGTTCCTCCAAAATTAAAAAAGAAAAAATTCTATATGATAGAGCAATCCAGTTTGGGCGTATATTCAGACAAAACTGTAATTCAAAAGATACTTGCACCCCATGTTCATAGCAGCACTATTCACAATAGCTAAGACATGGAAACAACATAAATTGCTATCAACAGATGAAGGTATAAAGAAAATGTGGTACATATACACAATGGAATACTACCCAGCCACAAAAAAACCAAAATAATGCCATTCTCAGAAACATAGAGGCAATTAGAGATTATCATACTAGATTAAGTTAAATCAGAGTAGTTCCCATTGTGCTTCAGTGGGTTAAAGACCTAATGTTGTTTCAGTAAGGACTTGGGTTATATTCTTGGCCTTGCTCAGTGGGTTAAGGATGCCCATAAGCTATGGCATAGGTTTCAGATGTGGCTTAATTCTGGTGTAGCCATTGCTGTGGTGTAGGCTTAGCTTCAACTCCAATGTGACCCCCGGCCCAGGAAATTTCATATGTGGTCTGGTCATAAAAATAAATAAATAAATAAAGTCCAAAACAGAAAGACAAATGTCATGACATCACTTACATGTGGAATCTAAAATATGGCAAAGTGAACCTATCTAAAGAACAGAAACAGAAACACAGCCACAGACAACTTATATTTGCCAAAGTGGGAGGCAGAGGGAGTCAGATGGACTGATAGTTTGGGGTTAGTAGATGCAAACTATTACATTTAGAATGAATAAACAAGCTCCTACTGTATAGCACAGGGAACTATATCCAATCTCATTGTATATTATATACACATACATATTTATATAGACTGAGGCATTTGCTATACAGCAAAAATTGGCACAACATTATAAATCAACCATATACCTTAATTTTTTAATTTTTAAAAATTAAGAAAAATTTTATAAGGAGCTGAAAAAAAAATCCAAAAAAACTACAAACCCAGATGACTTCACTGGTGAACATTCCCAACATTTAAAGAAGTAATATCATTTTTCAAAAACACTTCCAGAAATTTGAGAAAAGAAGAAGCTCACATTTATTCTTTGGGACCAGCATTGTCGTGATACCAAAACCAAAGACATTCCTAGGAAAAAAAAAGTGCTGAAGTTCCTGTTGTAGTGCAGTGGAAACGAATCTGACTAGGAATGATGAGGTTGTGGGTTTGATTCCTGGCCTCACTCAGTGGGTTAAGGATCCAGCATTGCTGTGAGCTGTGGTCTTGGTCACAGACATGGCTTCGATCTGGCGTTGCTGTGGCTGTGGTGTAGGCTGGCAGCTAAAGCCCTGATTAGACCCCTAGTCTGGGAACCTCCGTATGCTGTGCAGGTGTGGCCTTAAAAAAAAAAAAAAAAAAAAAGACGGTGCTAAACTCTAGACCAATATGTCTTATGAATATAGGTGCATTTTTTTAAAGTATTAGCAAATCTAATCCTACAAAACTAAAAAATGATAATACATCATGACAAAGTGAAGTTTACCCCAGAAACATTGGATTGGTTTAACATTAGAAAATCAACTAAGGTTATTTACCATCTTCTTAAGATTATGAACAACACAGGGATGGCTACTCTCACCACCCCTTTATAATGCTCTACTGTAGTTTCTGGCTGTGTAAACACAAAAAAGAAATAAAAGTGATCCTATTAGAAAGGAGTAGTTAGACTACATTTATTTGCAGATGACATGGTAAGTATATGTTGAAAATTCAGTCGAATCTGAAAAAACAGTTCCTGGAATTAATAAGTGAATTTAATAAGTTTTTAGGATACAAGATCAACATAGAAACATCCAGTGTATGTCTATATAGTAGTAATAAAAACAGACATTGAAAATAAATAAATAAGCCCACATACAAAATCATTGAAAATACAAAATACTCACGGATAAATCTTACAAAAACTATGCAAACCTGAGCACTAAAAATTAAAACACATTGCCAAGAGGAATCAAAGAAGTCTTAAATAAATGGAGCAACATGATCATGAATCAGATGAGATTGTTATGAAATTGATCTATAAATTCAATACAGTGTTGAATGATGATCCCAGTAGTCATTTGTGTAGAAATTGAAAGTTGATTCTATAATTTATATGAAAGTCAATGAAACTATAATGAAAACAATTTTGATAAAGAGGAGTAAATTTGAATAATTTGCCTTGCTTGATTTCAAGATTATCATAAAGCTCCACTACCAAAAGTGGTGTGGTATTGATGTAAATATAAAAAACTGATCAATGGAAGTGATTTAAAAGTCTAGAAATGGACCCACACATTTCTGGTCAATTGATTTTTGACAAAGTTGGTAAGGCATTTTACTGATAAAAGTAAATTAATAAAGTTTTGACCAATCGCACAACAACTCAAAAGGGCTCATAGATCTCAACATAAGAGCTAAACTAGAAGGAAACATGGGAGAAAATCTTAGTTACCTTCATTCTGACAAAGATTTTTTTTAAAAGGCAAAACTATAAAGAAAAAAAATAATAAATTGGATTTCATCAAAATTGAAAATTTTGTATTTCAAAACAAACTGTCAAGAAAATGAAGAGAAAAGCCACAAATTGGGAGGAAATATTTGCACAAATGTATCAAACAAAGACCTGTAGCAAGAATATGAAGAACTCTTACAGCTCAATAAGACAAAAGTCCTACTTAAAAAAATATGGGCAAAAGATTTAAACAGATTTTCACCAAAGACAACATTTGAATAGCAAATAAGCATATGAAAAAAGGCTAAACATCATTAGAGACATAGAAATTAAAATCATAATGAGATACCACTCAACAGAATGGCTAAAATTTAAAAGCCTGATCATACCAAACGTTGGCAACTGAGAGCAACTGAAGCTCTCACCATTGTTTGTTGGAATGTAATATGGTGTGACATCTGAAAAATAGTGTTTCAGTTTCTTAAACAAACCCTACCTGTGACTGGCCATCCTACTCTTAGGTATTTATCTAAGAGAGTATAAGCAAATGTCCACACAAATGTGTACACAAGTACACAATGTTCATAGAAGTTCTATTTATAACTGCAAAGATCGTGAACATTTCATCACTAATGAATAAACAAAGTGTGTTTATCCATAGAAAGGAATACTATTATTACTCAACAAGAAAAATGAAGTATTACTACATGCAATAATATAATTACTCTCAAAATAATTATGTGCTGTGTGTCAGAAAGAGATATTAGAATACCCACTGAATAAATTCATTCATTTAAAATTTTAGAAAATGTGAAGCAACTTATAGTGCCAAAATGAGATAAGTATCTAACTATAGTTTGGGTGAGGGTGGCGGCACAGAAGGAAGAACTTACTTAGGGCATGAGGAAATATTGAAGGGAAATGTATATATTCATTACTTATTTATGGTTATGATTTAACACATATTTCAATGTCAGAATTTATCAAATTGTACATATTAAATAGGTTAAACATTAAATATGTTTATAATATATCACATATCTCTATAAAACTGAGAAAGTGATATTGTGTGTGATATTCTTGAGGCTTTCAAGTCTTGCAAAACATATTTTGCATAATTTTATAAACCTTGCTCACATGTGGGTTATGATCACTCATAATTTTATAGTTAATCATTTCAAACACAAGAGAATTCATTATAAATATTCTTTTTTCTCTTCTCTCGCTCCGTTTCACCTTGTATTAAGCTCGGTTTGATACCCACTCTAAAAACTCAGAGTAACTTCTAGTGGTTGAAGTGGGTTTTATAATTTGTAATCCCTGCTGCAGCTATTTATGCCAATATTGAACTAATAAAAGTGCTTCTGAAAATTTCTAAATCTAAAGCAACACAAAGTCTCATTTGCCAAAATTCAATGACAGCCCAAGTTCACACATAGGCTATAATGAAAATCAGAAAAAAAATGAACTATTAAATGAAAACATTGTCACACTGGGTAAAGAAAAAGCAACCACGAATATTTCTACCCATAAGAAATGTGTTTTTCAGCATTAAGAAAGATTGGAAGTTTTAAAAATGAGCAAAATTATACTGCAAAAATACACACAGATTAGCACATGAGGAACCTGGAAGTTAGATATTAATATTAATTTAAAATGACAGGGTTTAAAAAGAAAAATGAAGAAATCAAGAGCAAGTGATAATAAAGTATAAATTTTTTTGGTAGATTTTGCTTCATTAAATAGCACAGTATAAGCATTCAAAGTCCCAACCCGAATAGCAATAACAGAAAGTAGATTAATATTAAAATATTTTAATTCAACTCCTCTACCTCATAAAAATTATCTTCAGGAGAAAAATAAATAACAATAACAAAAGACCCAGGATTGCCAAAGCAATCCTGAGAAACAAAAACCAAGCAGGAGGCATAACTTTGCCAGACTTCAGGAAATATTACAAAGCCACAGTCATCAAGACAGTGTGGTACTGGTATCAAAATCGACAGAGAGACCAATGGAACAGAATAGAGAACCTGGAAATAAACCCTGACACCTATGGTCAATTAGTCTTTGACAAAGGATGTAAGAATATAAAATGGGAAAAATAAAGTCTCTTCAGCAAGCATTGCTGGGAAACCTGGACAGCTGTATGCAAATCAATGAAATTAGAACACCCTCACACCATGCACAAAAATAAACTCAAAATGGCTGAAAGACTTAAATATTAGATGAGACACCATCAAACTCCTGGAAGAGAACATAGGCAAAACACTCTCTCACATCAACATCATGATATTTCTCAGGTCAGTCTCCCAAGGCAACAGAAATAAGAGCAAAAATAAACCCATGGGACCTAATCAAACTTACAAGCTTTTGTACAGGAAAGGAAACCAGAAAGAAAAAAAAAAAAAAGACAACTTACAGAATGGGAGAAAATAGTGTGAAATGAAACTGACAAGGATTAATCTCTAGAATATACAAGCAACTTATACAACGCAACAGCAAAATAAATAAATAAATAAATAAATAAATAAAACCATCCAATGAAAAAATGGGCAAAAGACCAGAATAGACTGTTCTCCAAGGAAGATATACAGATGGCCAGCAAACACATGAAAAAATGCTCAATATCGCTGATTATTAGAGAAATGCAATGAAAACTACCATGGGATACCACCTCACACCAGTCAGAACGGCCATCATTAATAAGCCTACAAATAACAAGTGCTGGAGGGGGCGTGGAGAAAAGGGAACCCTCCTGCACTGTTGGTGAGAATGTAAGCCACTATGGAGAACAGTATGGAGATACCTTAGAAATCTATTCATAGAACTACCATATGATCCAGCAATCCCACCCTTGGGCATATATCTGGACAACACTTTCCTTAAAAGAGACACATGCCCCCACATGTTCATTGCAGCACTAGTCACAATAGCCAAGATATGGAAACAACCCAAATGTCCATTGACAGACAATTGGATTAGGAAGATGTGGTATATGTACACAATGGAATACTACTCAGCCATAAAAAAGAATGACATAATGCCATTTGCAGCAACATGGATGGAACTAGAGACTCTCATCCTGAGTGAAATGAGTCAGAAAGACAAAGACAACCATATGATATCACTTATAACTGGAGTCTAATATCCAGCACAAATGAACATCTCCACAGAAGAGAAAATCATAGACTTGGAGAATAGACTTGTGGCTGCCCAGGGGGAGAAGGAAGTGAGAGGGATCAGGAGAGTGGGGTCAATAGATGCAAACTATTGCTCTTGGAATGGATTTACAATGAGATCCTGCTGTGTAGTTGAGAACTATGTCTAGATACTCATATTACAACAGAACAAAGGGTGGGGGAAAAATGTATACATGTAAGGATAACTTGATCCCCATGCTGTACTGCATGAAAAATAAAAAATCAATAAATAAATTAAAAAAAAAAATTTAAAAAATTCAAAATGAGTGTTTTGGAGATGTCTAAATTCTAAATTAAAGCCATGACTTTATTTTTAAAAAAGTAATTTTGAAACAAACTAAACACAAAAGAGATAAAAAATGTATATGTAGAATACAATTATTGAACTAAAAATAGAATACATTGAATATATTCCAACCAGAACATAGAGAATTCTCTCATAATATAATTTCCATATACCCAGAAAACCATTGAAGGTAGGTTGAGAAGCTTCGTGTTGGTTACGTATGACTGTATATCAAATTACCCTAAAACTTAGTGGCTTAACAAACATTTATATCTATAATTTCTGTGGGTCAAGTTTCTGGCTTGGTGGATCTCAGGATTCAACCTAGGAGCCAACCTCAGAATTGAGATTACATTCCAGAGGTTAGTCAAGCATGCAGTCATCTGAAGGACTGCAACTGGAAAATGTACGTCCAAGCTCACTCAGCCAGCTATTAACACAATCTTTGATTCTTCAGCAGCTGTTGACTGGAGATCTGTTATTTACCACAGGCTTCTCGTGACATGGCAGCTACTTTTCCTCAGAGCAAGCAATCTCAGAGAGACACCAAAAAAAAAAAAAAAGCTACAATGTATCTTATAACAATCTTATAAGTGACATACTAACACTCTGGAATATTCTTGATCACACAGACCAAACCTAGGATGTGGGAGGAGACTACACAAAAGAATTACCAGCTGTTTGGAGATCATTGAGGCCATCATGGAAGCTGGATACCACAGAGAGACTAATATCCCTCCGCATGTAAATACCACCCACCCTCACTCAAGGTCTCCTAAAATCTCATCCTGTGACAGCAGCAATTTAAAGTCATTATCTCACTCATTTGTTTAATTGATCCTGAAATTCTCCTGATTTAAGCCACCATTATTTCTTGTCTGGATTTTTGTCATATGTAACTGATTTCTCTACAGATGCCATTGTATCTGTGAAACCTATCCAGAATGATCTTTTAAAAATGTGAATAAAAAATTTAAAAATTTAAGAAAGAAAGAAAAATGTAAGTCAGATCACATCTTATAATTTTCCACTAGTTTCCCATTTATTTTAAAGTCAAAATTCTTTTTATAACCTATTATGCCCTATATTATCTGCCTCTTAATACCACTGCAACCTCTTCTCTTACCTACCCCTTATTTTCTCTATTGCAGTTCTGCTGGCCTCCTTATTATTCTGAACTTCATGAACTGTGTGTGCTTGAACCTAAGAGTTCAAGGAAGAACTAGGCTCTTGGAGAAACTAGACTGAACTAATTCTGGACCTTAGTCAACACTGTATCTTCAGTAAGGTTGTCCTTGACCATCCTATACAAATTAATGCACCATACCCTAATCACTACCTATCCCAGGCTTGTTTTGCTTATTTCTTCATAGTATTTACGCCTGGTGTTATCCCATATACTTATGCGTGTGTTCTATCTCTCCAATACCAAAAGCAAGCTCTATGGAGGCAAGGATTTTTTTCTTTCTTCTTTACCCTTTTCTTTGCCTCCTCTCCCCTCTTTCTTATTTATTTTTTTTTCCACTGTGCCGCATGGGGACCACATTACACATACATGTATACATAATTTTTCCTCCTATTGTTGTGTTGTGATATAAGTATCTAGACAAAGTTCTCAACACTACACAGCAGGATCTCATTGTAAATCCATTCCAAGAGCAATAGTTTGCATCTATTGACCCCACTCTCCTGATCCCTCCACTTCCTCCTCTCTCCCCTGGGCAGCCACAAGTCTATTCTCCAAGTCTATGATTTTCTTCTGTGGAGATGTTCTTTGTGCTGGATATTAGACTCCAGTTATAAGTGATATCATATGGTATTTGTCTTTGTCTTTCTGACTCATTTCACTCAGGATGAGAGTCTCTAGTTCCATCCATGTTGCTGCAAATGGCATTATGTCATTCTTTTTTATGGCTGAGTAGTATTCCATTGTGTACATATACCACATCTTCCTAATCCCAATTGTCTGTCAATGGACATTTGGGTTGTTTCCATATCTTGGCTATTGTGACTAGTGCTGCAATGAACATGTGGGGGCATGTGTCTCTTTTAAGGAAAGTGTTGTCCAGATATATGCCCAAGGGTGGGATTGCTGGATCATATGGTAGTTCTATGAATAGATTTCTAAGGTATCTCCATACTGTTCTCCATAGTGGCTTACATTCTCACCAACAGTGCAGGAGGGTTCCCTTTTCTCCACGCCCCCTCCAGCACTTGTTATTTGTAGGCTTATTAATGATGGCCGTTCTGACTGGTGTGAGGTGGTATCCCATGGTAGTTTTCATTGCATTTCTCTAATAATCAGCGATATTGAGCATTTTTTCATGTGTTTGCTGGCCATCTGTATATCTTCCTTGGAGAACAGTCTATTCTGGTCTTTTGCCCATTTTTTCATTGGATGGTTTTATTTATTTATTTATTTATTTATTTATTTATTTATTTATTTATTTATTTATTTTGCTGTTGCGTTGTATAAGTTGCTTGTATATTCTAGAGATTAATCCTTGTCAGTTTCATTTCACACTATTTTCTCCCATTCTGTAAGTTGTCTTTTTTTTTTTTTCTTTCTGGTTTCCTTTCCTGTACAAAAGCTTGTAAGTTGATTAGGTCCCATGGGTTTATTTTTGCTCTTATTTCTGTTGCCTTGGGAGACTGACCTGAGAAAATATTCATGATGTTGATGTGAGAGAGTGTTTTGCCTATGTTCTCTTCCAGGAGTTTGATGGTGTCTCATCTAATATTTAAGTCTTTCAGCCATTTTGAGTTTATTTTTGTGCATGGTGTGAGGGTGTTCTAATTTCATTGATTTGCATACAGCTGTCCAGGTTTCCCAGCAATGCTTGCTGAAGAGACTTTATTTTCCCATTTTATATTCTTACATCCTTTTGTCAAAGACTAATTGACCATAGGTGTCAGGGTTTATTTCCAGGTTCTCTATTCTGTTTCCATTGGTCTCTCTGTCGATTTTGATACCAGTACCACACTGTCTTGATGACTGTGGCTTTGTAATATTTCCTGAAGTCTGGCAAAGTTATGCCTCCTGCTTGGTTTTTGTTTCTCAGGATTGCTTTGGCAATCCTGGGTCTTTTGTGGTTCCATATAAATGTTTGGATTGTTTGTTCTAGTTCTGTGAAAAATGTCATGGGTGATTTGATAGGGATTGCATTGACTCTGTAGATTGCTTGGGTAGTATGGCCATTTTTACAATATTGATTTTCTAATCCATGAACATGGAATAGCTTTCCATTTCTTTACATCCTCTTTGATTTCTTTGATTAAAGTTTTATAGTTCTCAGCATATAAATCCTTAACCTCCTTGGTAAGGTGTATTCCGAGGTATTTGATTTTTTGAGGTGCAATTTAAAAAAATATTTTATTTTTGTATTCCTTTTCTAATATTTCATTGCTGGTATACAGAAATGCAACTGACTTCTGAATGTTAATCTTATAGCCTGCTACTTTGCTGAATTTATTAATCAGTTCAAGTAGTTTTGGGGTTGAGTCCTTAGGGTTTTCTATGTATAGTGTCATGTCATCTGCATACAGTGATGGTTTTATCTCTTCTCCTCCTATATGGATGCCTTTTATTTCTTTTGTTTGTCTAATTGCTGTGGCTAGGACTTCCAAAACGATGTTGAAGAGCAGTGGTGAGAGTGGGCATCCCTGTCTTGTTCCAAATTGGAGTGAGAACGCTTTCAGTGTTTCCCCATTGAGTATTATATTGCCGTGGGTTTCTCATAAATGGCTTTGATTATATTCAGGAATGTTCCCTCTATACCCACTTTGGCGAGGGTCTTGATCATGAATGGATGTTGAACTTTGTCAAATGCTTTTTCTGCATCTATTGAGATGATCATATGATTTTTGACTTTTCTTTTGTTAATGTGGTGTATGACGTTGATTGATTTGCGTATGTTGAACCATCCTTGTGAACCTGGGATGAACCCTACCTGGTCATGGTGTATAATTTTTTTGATATGTTATTGGATTTGGTTGGTTAAAATTTTGTTGAGATCTTTTGCATCTATATTCATCAACGATATTGGCTGATAGTTTTCTTTTTTGGTGGTATCTTTGTCTGGTTTTGGAATGGTGGCATCATAGAATGTCTTTGGGAGTATTCCTTCTTCTTCAACCTTTTGAAAGAGTTTAAGGAGGATGGACACCAGTTCCTCTTTATGTGTTTGATGGAATTCACCTGTGAAGCCATCTGGTCCTGGACTTGTATTTGTAGGGAGTGATTTTATGACTTCTTCGATTTCATTTCTAGTGGTTGGTCTGTTCAGTTGGTCTGTTTCTTCTTGATTCAGTTTTGGCAGGCTGTAAGATTCTAGAAAATTGTCCATTTCTTCCAGATTGTCAAACGTGTTGCCGTATAGTTGTTCATAGTACTCTCTTATGGTTGTTTTGTATTTCTGCAGTACCCTTTGTGATTTCTCCTTTTTCATTTATAATTTTGTTTATTTGGTTTCTTTGTCTCCTCTTTTTAGTGAGTCTGGCCAGGGGGTTGTCCATTTTGTTCACCTTTTCAAAGAACCAGCTCTTAGTTTTATTAATTTTCTCTATTGTTTTTTGAATCTCTATTTTATTGATTTCTTCTTTGATCTTTATAATTTCCTTCCTTCTGCTGACTTTAAGTCTTTTTTGTTCTTCTTTTTCTTGTTCGTTTAGGTGGAGGGTTAAGTTGTCAATTTGGGGTCTTCTTTTCTGAGAAAGGCCTGTATTGCTATAAATTTCCCTCTGAGCACTGCTTTTGCAGCATCCCATAGATTTTGAGAGGTTGTGTCTTCATTATCATTTTTTTCAAGGTATTTTTTAATTTCCTTCTTGATTTCCTCTTGTCCCATTGGTTTTTTAGTAGCATGTTGTTTAGTCTCCATGTAGTAGGTTTTTTTCTCATTTCTTTTCCTATGGGTGATTACTAATTTCATAGTGTTGTGGTCAGAGAAGATACTTGAGATAATTTCTATGCTCCTAAATGTGTTGAGGTTAGCTTTGTGTCCCAATATGTGGTTGATTCTTGAGAATGTTCCATGTGCATTTGAGAAGAATGTGTATTCTGATTTTTTTGGATGTAGTGTCCTGAAGATATCAAGTCTAACTTTTCTATTGTTTCCCTTAGGATCTCTGTTGCTTTATTGGTTTTCAGTCTAGAGGATCAGTCCATTGGTCTGGGTATTAAAGTCTCCTACTATGATTGTATTCCCATCAATTTCTCCCTTTATATCTGTTAATATTTGCTGTATGTTTCTGGGTGCTCCTGTATTTGGGGCATATATGTTGACAATAGTAACATCATCTCCTTTGATGGCTCCCTTAATCATTAAATAGTGTCCTTTGTTTTTCTTTATGTCTTTTGTTTTAAAGTCTATTTTGTCTGATATGAGTATTGCAACTCCTGCTTTCCTGTCATGTCTATTGGCATGAAATATTTTTTCCCACCCCTTCACTTTCAATCTATATGTATCCTTTGTCCTAAGGTGAGTTTCTTGTAGCCAGCATATTGAAGGTTTTTGCCTTTTTATTCACTCAGCCACTCTGTGTCTTTTGATTGGAGCATTCAGTCCATTGACATGTAAGGTGAGAATTGATAGATGATTATTTATTGCCATTTTGAACCTCGCGTTCCAGTTGATTCTATGGTTCTCCATTCTTCCTTTCTTTTTTTTGTTGGATGGTCTCCGGTTATTATCTGTTTGAGTGTTGTTTTTTTTTTTTTCCAGTTTTTGTGAATGCAATGTTTGGTTTTGGCTTGTGGTTGCCCTGTTTTTTTAAGTATGCTAACCCCTTCCTATAATTGTGTGTTTTAGCCTGATGGTCCTGTAGGTTCAAACACTTCATTACTATATTAAAATTAAGAAGAGAAACAAACAACAAAAAAATGGGTCTATTTATTTCCTAACATCCCTTGCCCACATTTTATTATTTTGATGAGTTTTTTTTTATTTTTAATTTTATTTTGTTTGAAACATGTTCATGATTAAATATGTATACTGGCTTATTTGAGTGACTGCTCTCTGATTGTGGTTTCCTCAATCCTAGTTCTTCCTCTTCTTTTTTTTTCTTTTTCTTCCCTTTCTTTCCTTCCCTTCTTTTTGGTTTAGAGAAGCCCTTTCAGTATTTCTTTTAGTCTGAGTTTTGTATTGCTGTATTCTTTTAACTTTTGTTTGTTGGAAAAAAATTTATTTCTCCTTCTATTTTAAATGATATTCTTGCTAGATATTCTAGGTTGCATATTTTTTTCCTGTTAGCACTATAAATATCTCTTGCCATTCCCTCCTGGCCTGTAGTGTTTCTGTAGAGAAATCAGCTGATAACCTTATGGGGGTTCCCTTGTAGGTAACATTCTGCTTTTCTCTTGCTGCCTTTAGGATCCTCTCTTTATCACTAACTTTTGCCATTTTTATTATAATGTGTCTTGGTGTGGGTCTATTTGGGTTCAACTTGTTTGGGGCTCTCTGTGCTTCCTGTATCTTGAACTCAGTATCCTTTAGATTTGGGAAGTTTCCAGCAATAATTTCTTCAAATATATTTTCCATTCCCTTATCTTTTTCTACTCCTTCTGGAATTCCTATTATGCTTAGATTGGCCCACCTTATATTATCCCATAGGTCTCTTATATTTCTTTCCTGTTTTTTGATTTGGTTTTCTGTCTGCTGACCTGATTGTGTGATTTCCATTATTCTATCTTCCATATCACTGATTCAATCTTCTGCATTATTCATTCTGGTTTTTACTGCCCTTAGTTCAGTTTGTATCTCTGCAAATTAATTTTCTCATTTTTCTTGTCTCCTCCTTATATTTTCCAGTTGCTTTCTGAGGGTGTCTGCATTACTGTTCATATCTTCTCTTAATTCCTTCAGTATTTTCACTATTTCTCTTTTGAACTCCAGGTCTGTCAGACTGCAGAGATCTGTTTCATTGTCACCTGCTTTAGGTGAGTTCTCCTGTTGGTTTGACTGGGGTGGTTTCTCAGCTTCTTCATCTTGCTTGTTGTTTTCTTTTTCCTGGTGGAGTTGTACTCTTCATGGCCAGGCAGTGTTTGCCTTATCACTGCCATGGAATGTTTCCTGAGGGCTGGCGTCATTGGTCAGTCTTCTTTGAGACAGTGTGGCTTTTTTGGAGGGTGGGCGGGGCTGACAGGGTCTCTCTGAAGCAAAGGAGGACTTCCTGAGGGCAGACAGGACTGGGAGGTCTACACTATGATGGGAGCAGATTTCACTCAGCTGGGCTGAGCTTGCTCTGGTGTTTTTAGGCTGTGGGGCTCTTGCAGGGTGCTGGCGGTGCTGGGCAGCTGTTCTGCAGGAGTGCAGCCCCCCCCACCAAGGGCTGGAGAAGCTATCTGGGTCACTGAGAAGCCATGAGGCTCTTCCCAAGGGCAGCTCAACTCAGAAGGACTGTCTGATAATGTAGGCAGAACTTTTCACAGTCTGTCCAAGCTTGTTCTACCTTTTCTGGGCTGTGGGGGCTCCTGCAGGGAGCTGGCAGAGCTGGGCAGCTGTTCCACAGGAGTGTGGCACCCCCCGAGTGCTGGAGCTGCTAGCTGGGCCACTGCAAACCCAGGAGGCTCTTCCCCAGGGCAGCCCAACTCCTAAGGACTGTCTGAGAATTAGGCAGATCTTTTTATGGCCTGGCCAAGCTTGTTCTAGCTTTTCTGGGCTACAGGCCTTTTCCCAGGGGCTGGAGGTGTTTGGTGCTTCTCTGCAGGGGTGTAGCCCATCCAAAGGGGAGGCAGGCCAGGTCAGGGACAGCCCCTGCAGTGGTAGGCTTCTGGCAATTGTTGAGGCCAGCCCTCCCAGATAGCAGGCAGCCCCAGGTCCGGTGCATGCATGAGGGGTGGTGGGCGGGGGTGAGGGGGATGCACTAGGAAGCACAACTTTCTGATAGCTGGCAGGCCAATAAGCACGCTGGGGTGTGGGGAGTATTTTATGGGGACCCACCCCTTCTCTCCCCTCCCCAATACTGGTGCAGACCCAGCTCTTCTCCAAGGTTCCCTCTGATGTGGCTTTCCACTTCCCCGCCTTAGCGTATTGCTCCCTCCCCACCGCTATGCTCTGCTTTCTAGTCTCCCAGGCAGTCTCTACCCCATCAAACTTGAAAGACTGGTTCTTAGACCTCCCAAGCAGTCTCCACTCCACCCTGCCCCCAGCCCTTTCCCGGGGACTCACCTCTGGAGACAAGGTCTCGTTGCCCAGCCCCCACCCAAGCATCTCAATTTTTGGTGACTGTGCCCATAGTTTAGATGATCTGTTTGGTTCTTGCTCTGCTTTTCAGATCTCCAACTTACTGCTACACACTTCTCTGCATCTGGAGATTCCTCCGGTTCAGTTGATCTTTCTGTCAAGTAGGTGACTTTCCAGGGTGTGGAATCCCTTTCTCCTCCTCAGTTCCCAGGAGCGCTCGTCCAGCTCAGATTCACCTTCTCTCACTCTCCACTTTTCTCTTGTTTTACCTAGTAATGTCCCGAGATTCTTGCCATTATTGGAGTTTAGGTTCTTCTGCCAGTGTTTGATTTCTGTTCTGTGTAAGTCGTTTATCCTGTCGATGTGGTTTTTTTTTGTTGTGTTTGTGGGAGAGGGCGAGCGTGTCCCCATACTCTTCCGCCATCTTGCCTCCTCATTTTGAATTTTTTATCAGGCTGTTTTATAACATTAATTTCGTCTGGATTAACATTAACTTCTGACCTATGATTGTGTTTTTGAGTTCAAGGATCCTCATTTTCAACCTCATTTTGAGTGGGAAGTGTTGCTGCTGTTTGCCGACAAATGTTCTTTCTTTCCTACACCTCTTTCATCCTCCAATCCACAGAACTCATGTTATGGTTATTTCTACATGGCTTCTGGATCACTAAGCCAGGACCAGGGCTTAAGCGTATTTTCAGAGTAACCGCTCCATGATAATATTAAGAGTATTGTAGACCAAGAAACAGAGCCAGCAAATGCCTTTCTTCAGATTCTTACAGAGAAACTGTGTCCATATCCACCTGCACCCTAGGAGCTTTCGCTTGCAGCAGCAATACTCCAAGACATCAATTCAGAGAAGTTTCTTTCAGTTTTTCTTATGTATTGATGGTTTCAGAAAGTCCTACTCAAGTGCTTGATTTCAAGGAGTGACCATGAGTCCATCTCAAGTGAAGTCTATTTGCTACCACTTATCTTAGGATCTCCACTCACCCTCTTAAATATTTTTTAAAGGACTGATTTAAAAATAGTAAACAAAGCTGTTGTAATTCATGTTTATGGCCCTCCCTGAAGGTAAAATGGTTAGAAATTGTCTTTTCTCATTGGAAAATAATTTCATGCCTTCTGAGTAATCCTCACAGGTTATGCAAGGGAGAGCACTTTACATAACACATACCTGCTGTAGGAGCTCTTTGAAACTTCAAAGTCACACAATGTTCTTATTCTGTGAACAATGCAATGCTACATGATGTGTCCATAACTATTATGTAAGTATATCATCTGTATATAAGAATTTTTTCAAGCATAAGAAAGTACATTTTTTTCCTTTCCCAGTTTTGGCAAATCTTATTTATGTTCTTATATTAAAATGTATTTATAAGACTCATCTCAGTGCTTCATAGTTATCACATTTTAATGCATGAGTGCATATATTTATATATTCCTTCACTTGCTTTTATTCTTTCATATGTCCAGCCATTTTCATTTTTGAATTAATCTTTCCATAAAGGATAAGATTTAGATTGGCATTTCAAAAGTATTTTGTACAATGAATAATGTTCTCTAAAAGAATTTTGTCTGAAGCATTGTTGATTTACAATACTGTGTTAGTTTCAAGTGTGCAGCATAGCGATTTAGTATTTTTGCTGATTAGATTCCATTATAACTATACAAGATAATGAGTATCATTAATTGTACTACACAGTATATCCTTGCTGCTTATCTGTTTTATATATTGTAGTTTGTGTATGTTAATCCCATACCTCTAATTTGCCCCTCCCCCCTTCCCTTTCACCTTTGGGAACCACAAATTTGTTGTCAAAATCTGAGTCTATTTCTGTTTTGTATTTATATTCATTTGTATTTTGTATTAGTTTTTCAATTCCACATATAAGTGATATCATATAGTATTTGTCTTTCTCTGACTTATCTCTTTAAGCATAATATTTTCTAAGTCCATCCACATTCTTACAAATGGCAATATTTCACTCTATCTTTATGGCAAAGTAATGTATATAAAATGACACCTTAAACTAATCTGTTGTTGGGCACTGGGGTTGCTTCCATGTCTTGGCTAGTGTAATAATGCCACTATGAACATTGTGGTACATATGTCTTTCAAATTACTGTTTTCATTTCTTTGGACATACACTCAGAAGTGGAATTGTGGTTCATATGGTAGGTCTGTATTTAGTAAAGGTATAAAGGAACCTCTATACTGTTTCCCATAGTGGCTGTACCAATTTACATTTCTACCAACAGTGTACAAGGGTTCCCTTTTCTCCATATCCTTTCAAAACTTTTACTGTTTTTAGACTTTTTGATGATAGTCATTCTGACAAATGTGAACTGATACCTAATTGTGGTTTTCATTTGCTTTTCTCTAATAATTTGTGAAGTTGAACATCTTTTCATATGCCTGTTAGCCATCTATATTTTCTTTGGAAAAATGTCTATTCAAGTCTTCTGCCCATTTTTAAATTGAGTTGTTTGCTTTTTGATATTGAGTTGTATGAGTTCTTTGTATATTTTGGAGGGTAACTGCTTGTCCCCTTTTTGGTCACATCATTTGCAAATATTTCCTCCATTTCTGTAGGTTGTCTTTTCACTTTGCTGTGCAAAAGTTTTTCTGAATAGGTCCCATTTGTTTGCTTTTGCTTTTGTTTTAGGAGACTGATGTAAATCCTAGCAGTATATCCTTGAGTCAGAACTGGAGGAAATATGTTCTTTTCTAGGAGTTTTATGGCTTGAGGTCTTACATTCAGGCTTTTAAACCATTTTGAGTTTAAACAATATCATTGTTTTACATGTGATACAGAGACTGTCTTTTCTCCATTGGATATTCTTGTCTCCTTTGTCAGACTGTTCCATTGACCTATACCTCTGTTTTTGTGCCATTATAACACTGTTTTTTATTTTTGTTTATTTGTTTTCCAAGTTATAGCAGTGTTATTTATTCATAGATATATATTTTCTACTTTTTTGTGTTAAATTACCTTCTCCTTTTTGAAATAATGGTAACAATCAATTTTACAAATTTATTTGATAAAAAAGTTAACATTTAAAACCTTATGGAGTTTCAGCAACACCATGCTGTTTTTATTACTACAGCTTTGAATTAAAATCTGAAATCTGAAAGGGAAATATTACAGCTTTGTTCTTTTTTATTTGGATTGTTCTGGCTATTCAGGGTATATTATATTTCCATACAAACTTTGAGGATTATTTGATCTAGTTCTGTGAAAAATGTTATGGATATTTTGGTAGGAAATGCATTAAAATTGTAGATTTCTTTGGGGAATATGGACATTTTGAAAATGCTAATTCTTCAAACTCAAGAGCATGTGGTTATTCTCCATTTATTTGAACTTTTAAAAATTTCCTTCATCAACTTTTTCTAGTTTTCAGAGTATAGGACTTTTTTTTCTCTTTCTTTGTATGTTTTATTATTTTTTTTTATTTTTTTATTACTCAAATAAATTTATCACATCTATAGTTGTATAATGATCATAACAATCTGATTTCACAGGATTTCCATCCCACAGCCCAAGCACATCCCCCAACCCCCCAAACTGTCTCCACCAGAGACCATAAGTTTCTCAATGTCTGTGAGTCAGTATCTGTTCTGCAAACAATTTCTGTCTGTCCTTTTTTCAGATTTCACATGTCAGTGAAAGCATTTGATGTTGGTGTCTCACCGTCTGACTGACTTCACTTAGCATGATAATTTCTAGGTCCATTCATGTTGCTAAAAATGCTGGTATTTCATTCTTTTTAATGGCTGAGTAACACTCCATTGTATATATGGACCACTTCTTCTGGATCCACTCCTCTGTCAATGGACATTTAGGTTGTTTCCATGTCTTGGCTATTGAAAAGAGTGCTACAATGAACATCGGAGTACACGTGTCTTTGTGAGTCGTGGTTTTCTCTGGATAGATGCCCAAGAGTGGGATTGCTGGATCAAATGGTAGTTCTATGTTTAGTTTTCTGAGGACTCTCCATACTGTTTTCCACAGTGGTTACACCAATTTACAATCCCACCAACAGTGTACTAGGGTTCCTTTTTCTCCACACCCTCTCCAGCACTTCTTGTTTGTAGACTTTTGGATGATGGCCATTCTGGCTGGTGTAAGGTGGTACCTCATGGTGGTTTTGATTTGCATTTCTCTAATAATGAGTGATGTTGAACATCTTTTCATGTGTTTCTCGGCCATCTGTATGTCTTCCCTGGAGAATTGTCTGTTTAGATCTTCTGCCCATTTTTGGATGGGGTTTTTGTTTTTTTTGGTATGGAGCTGCAGAAGTTGTTTATAAATTTTGGAGATTAATCTCTTGTCAGTCGATTCAGTTGCAAAGATTTTCTCCCATTCTGTGGGTTGTCTTTTTGTGTTGTTTAGGGTTTCCTTTGCTGTGCAGAAACTTTGAAGTTTGATTAGGTCCCATTTGTTTATTTTTGTTTTTGTTGTCAATACTCTGAGAGGTGGATCTGAGAAAATGTTGCTGTCATTTATGTCAGAGAGTGTTTGGCCTATGTTTTCCTCTAAGAGTTTTATAGTGTCTGGTCTTATATCTAGGTCTTTAATCCATTTGGAGTTTATTTTTGTGTATGGTGTTAGGGAGTGTTCTCATTTCATTCTTTTCCATGTGGCTGTCCAGCTTTCCCAGCACCACTTATTGAACAAGCTGTCCTTTGTCCATTTTATGTTCTTGCCTCCTTTGTCATAGATGATTTGGCTTTAGGTGCGTGGGTTTAATTCTGGGCTTTCTATCCTGTTCCACTGATCTATATGTCTGTCTTTGTGCCAGTACCATGCAGTTTTGACTACTGTTGCTTTGTAGTATAGTCTGAAGTCCGGGAACCTGATTCCTCCAGCTCCATTTTTCTTTTTCAGGATGTCTTTGGCTATTCTTGCTCTTTTGTACTTCCAAACAAACTTTAAAACATTTTGTTCAAGTTCTGTGAAAAATGTCCTTGGTAATTTGATAGGGATTGCATTGAATCTGTAGATTGCCTTAGGTAGTATAGTCATTTTGATAATATTAACTCTTCCAATCCATGAGCATGGTGTATCTTTCCACCTATTTGTGTCATCTTTGATTTCTTTCATCAGTGTCTTAGAGTTTTCAGAGTACAGGTCTTTTGTTTCTTTAGGTAGGTTTACTCCTAGGCATTTTATTCTTTTGGATGTGATGGTAAACGGGATTGCTTCCCTAATCTCCCTTTCTGCTTTTTCATTGTTAGTATATAGAAATGCTATCAATTTCTGTGTATTGATTTTGTATCCTGCAACTTTGCCAAATTCGTGGATAAGCTCTAACAGTTTTCTGGTAGAGTCTTTAGTATTCTCTAGGTATAGTATCATGTCATCTGCAAATAGTGATAATTTTACTTCTTCCTTTCCAATTTGGATTCCTTTTATTTCTTTCACTTCTCTGATTGCTGTGGCTAGGACTTCCAGAACCATGTTGAAGAGTACTGGCAAGAGAGGACATCCTTGTCTTGTTCCTGATCTCAGCAGGAATTCTTTCAGCTTTTCACCATTGAGAATGATGTTAGTTGTGGGTTTGTCGTATATGGCCTTTATCATGTTGAGGTAGGTTCCTGCTATGCTGACTTTCTGAAGGGTTTTTATCAGAAATGGGTGTTGGATTTTGTCAAAGGCTTTTTCTGCGTCTATTGAGAGGATCATATGGTTTTTATTCTTCAGTTTGTTCATGTGGTGTATCACACTGATGGATTTGTGGATATTGAAGAACCCTTGCATCCCTGGGATAAATCCCACTTGATCATGATGTACAATCCTTTTAATGTATTGTTGGATGCGGTTTGCTAGCATCTTGTTGAGGATTTTTGCATCAATGTTCATCAGTGATATTGGCTTGTAGTTTTCTTTTTTTGTGGTATCTTTGTCTGGTTTTGGTATCAGGGTGACGGTGGCCTCATAGAATGAGTTTGGGAGTATCCCTTTTTCTGCAATGTTTTGAAATAATTTCAGAAGGATAGGTGTTAGCTCTTCTCTAAATGTTTGATAGAATTTGCCTATGAAACCATCTGGTCCTGGACTTTTGTTTGTTGGAAGTATTTTAATCACAGTTTCAATTTCAGTTCTTGTGGTGGGTCCCTTCATCTTGGTTTAATCTTGGAAGATAGTAATTTTCTAAGAATTTGTCCATTTCTTCTAGGTTTTCCATTTTATTGGCATATAGTTGCATATAGTAGTCTCTTATGATCCTTTGTATTTCTGTGGTGTCCGTTACTTCTCCTTTTTCATTTCTAATTTTATTGATTTGAGCCCTCTCTCTTTTTTTGCTTGATAAGTCTGGCTAGGGGTTTATCAATTTTGTGGATCTTTTCAAAGAACCAGCTTTTCATTTCATTGATCTTTTCTATGGTTTTCTTTGTTTCTATTTCATTGATTTCTGCTCTGATCTTAATGATTTCTTTCCTTCTACTAACTTTAGGTCTTGTCTGTTCTCTCTCAAGCTGCTTTAGATATAAAGTTAGCTTGTTTCTTTGAGCTTTTTCTTGTTTCCTGAGGTAGGCTTGTATTGCTATAAACTTTCCTCTTAGAAGGCTTTTGCTGCATCCCATAGGTTTTGGAGCATCTTATCTTCGTTGTCATTTGCTGCTAGGTATTTTTTAATTTCCTCTTTGATTTCTTCAGTGATCCATTGGTTGTTTAGTAGCATGTTGTTGAGTCTCAACGTGTTTGCGTTTTTTTGCAGTTTTTTTCTTGTTGTTGATTTCCAGACATATAGCATTGTGGTCGGAAAAGATGCTTGATATGATTTCAATTTTCTTGAAGTTACTGAGGTTGGATTTGTAGCCCAGGATATGATCAATCTTAGAGCATGTTCCATGTGCACTTGAGAAGAATGTGTATTCTATTGCTTTTGGATGAAATGTCCTATAAATATCTATTAAGTCCATCTGGTTTAATGCTTCATTCAGGACCTGTGTTTCCTTATGGATTTTCTGTCTGGTTGATCTGTCCATTGCTGTAAGTAGGGTGTTAAAGTCCCCCACTATGATTGTGTTTTTGTCGATTTGTCCTTTTAAGTTTTAGCAGTTGCCTTATATATTGTGGTGAACCTGTGTTGGGTGCCTAGATACTTAAAATTGTTGTAACATCTTCTTGGATTGATCCTTTGATCATTATGTAATGTCCTTCTTTTTCCCTGAAAATATTCTTCATTTTAAATTCTATTTTGTCTGCTATGAGTATTGCTACTCCAGCTTTCTTTTGATCCCTGTTTGCATGAAATATTTTCTTCCATTCTCTCACTTTCAATTTGTATGTGTCCCTAGAAGTGAAGTGGGTCTCTTGAAGACAGCATATATATTTATACAGGTCTTGTTATTGTATCCATTCAGCCACTCTATGTCTTTTGGTTGGGGCATTTAGTACATTCACATTTAAGGTAATTATTCATATGTATGTTCTTATTGTCATTTTATTAATTACTTTGGATTTGTTTTTGCTGCTCTTTTTCCTTTCCTTCTTCTCTGGTTCTTTTCTGCCTATAGAAGTTCCTTTAGTATTTGTTATAAGGCTGGTTTAGTGTTGCTGAATTCTCTCAGCTTTTGCTTATCTGTGAAGGTTTTGCTTTCTCCTTCAAATCTGAATGAGAGCCTTGCTGGGTAGAGTAATCTTGGTTGGAGGTTTTTTCCTTTCATCACATTGAGTATATCATGCCACTTCCTTCTGCCCTGCAGAGTTTCTGTTGAAAAATCTGCTGATAGCCTTATCAGGGTTCCCTTGGATGTTGCTTGTTTCTTTTCCCTAGCTGCTTTCAAGATTTTCTCTTTGTCTTTAATTTTGGTCAGTTTGATTAGTATGTGTCTTGGGTTGTTCCTCCTTGGGTTTATTTTGTGTGGTACTCGTTGTGCTTCCTGGAATTGTGTGAGTGACTCCTTCCCCCTGTGAGGGAAGTTTTCGGCTATTATCTCTTGGAATATTTTTTCTGTCCGCTTCTCTCTCTCTTCTCCTTCTGGCACCCCTATAATACGGATGTTGGTGCGTTTCACGTTGTTCCAGAGTTCTCTGAGACTCTCTTCATTCGTTTTCAATCTTTTTTCTCTTTTCTGTTCTGCATCTGTAATTTCCACTAATCTGTCCTCCACCTCACTTATTCGTTCTTCTGCCTCCTGTATTCTGCTGTTAGCTGCTTCTAGTGCATTTTTTATTTCTGTTATTGTATTTTGCATCTCTTCTTGTTTAAGTTTTATATCTTGTATCTCTTTGGTCAGTGTTTGCTGTAAGTTATCCATCTTTGCCTCCAGTTTATTTCCAATGTCTTGCATCATCTTCAGCATCAACAGTCTAAAGTCTTTTTCCTGGAGGCTGAGAATCACCTCATGGCTTAGCTGTTTTTCTGGGGTTTTTTCTTTCTCCCTCATCTGAGTTATAGTTCTCTGTCTTTTCATTTTTATAGGTTTTTGGTGTGGTGACCTTCTTACAGATAATAGAGTTGTAGCCTCTCTTAATTCTGGTGTCTGCCCCCCTTGTCGCTGAAGTCAGTATGGGGGCTTGGTGTAGGCTTCCTGATGGGAGGGGCTGATGCCTGCCCCCTGGTAGGTGGAGTTGATTCTGATCCCTCTGGTGGGTGGGGCTTAGTCTCTGGATGGGATTAGAGGCAGCTGTGTGCCTGAGGGGTCTTTAGGCAGCCTATTTACTGAGGGGTGGGTCTGTGATCCCACCTGGATTGTTGTTTGCCCTGGGGCTTCTCAGCTGCTGAATGACGGGTGGGGCCAGATTTTCCCAAAATGGCCCCCTCCAGAGAAAGGCAACTGCTGAATATTCCCGAGAGCTTTACCTTCAATGTCTTCCCTCACAACAAGCCACATTCACCCCTGTTTTTCCAGGATGTCCTCCAAGAACTGCAGTCAGGTTTGACCCAGATTCCTATGGAGACTTTGATTTGCCCTGGGACCCAGTGCACGTGAAAGTCTGTGTGCGCCTTTTAAGAATGGGGTCTCCATTCCCCCAGTCCTATGGAGCTCCTGTACACAAGCCCCACTGGCCTTCAATGCCAGATGCTCCAGGGGCTCTTTCTCCCAGTGCCAGATCCCAGCATGTGAGGGTTTGATGTGTGGCTCAGAACTCTCACTCCTGTAGGTGAGTCTCTGTGAGCCAGTTAGTTTTCAGTCTTTGGAGCTTCCCACCCAAGAGGAATGGGGTTGTTTATATTGCGAAATCACCCCTCCTACCTCTTGATGTGGCCTCCTCCTTTTCTTCTGGAGTAGGGTATCTTGTTTTAAGTTTTCTGGTCCATTTTGGTGAAGTGTGCTCAGCCTTTAGATGTGAATTTTGTTGTTTTTAGGAGAGAAGTTGACCTCCAGTCCTTCTCTTCTGCCATCTTAATCCCATGAATATCCAGAGTATAGGTCTTTCATCTCCTTGCTTAATTCCTTGGTATTTTTTAAATGTGATTTTTAAATAGGAAATGCTTTAGTTTCTCTTTCTGATATTTCATTATTAGTGTATAAAATGCAACAGTTTTCTATGTATTCATCCTGTATTCTGCTACCTTTCTGAATTTATTTATAAGTTCTAATAATTTTTCTGTGGAGTCTTAAGGGTTTTCTTTATAAAGTATCATGTCATTTTCATATAATGACATATTTACACTTTCTCTACCAATTTGGATATATTTTATTTCTTTTTCTTGTATGATTGCTGTGGCTAGGACTTCCAATACTATTCCAATACTATGTTGAATAGAATTGTTGAGAATGGACATCTTTGTCTTGTTCCAGATATTAGTGAGGAAGCTTTTAGCCTTTCACAATTTATTATTATGTTGGTTGTGTGTTTATCACAGTTTTAATATACTGAGATGTTTCGTCCATACTGACATTGGAAAGAGTTTCTTTTTTTATCATGAATTGATGTTTAATTATATCAAATGCTTTTTCTGCATCTATTGAGATGATCATGTGTTTTTTTTCTTTTTCTTTTTGTTAATGTATCACATTGATTGATTTGCATACAAAATTGAATCATTGTTGTCACCTTGTCACCCTGGAATAAATCCAACTCTGTCATTGGAGATGATCTTTTTTTTTTTTGTATTTTTGGGCTTGGTTTGCTTATATATTATTGATGATTTTTGCATTGGAGTTATTGGCTTACAATTTCCTTTTTTGTTGTGTCTTTGATTCTGTTATCAGGGTAATTGTTGTCTCATAGAATAAATTTGAGAGTTTTTCCTGCTTTTTCAATTTTTTGAAATGTTTTGAGAAGGATAGGTCTAAGTTCCTCACTATATGTTTGGTAGAATTCCTATGTGAAGTCATCCAGTCCTGGACTTTTATTTCCTGGGAATTTTTAAATTGCAGAGTCAATTTCACTTCTAGTGACCAGTCAGTTCAAACTGTCTGTTTCACCTTGACTTAGTGTTGGCAGGCTATATATTTCTAGACACTTGTCCATTTCTTTCAGGTTGTCCAATTTGTTGGCATATAACTATTTAAAGTACTTTCATGATTTTTTGTGTCTTTGTGGTATTAGTTGTTATTACTCCACTTTCATTTATTTTTTTTGAGTCCTTTCTCTTTTCTTCATAGTGAGCTTGATAAAAAGTTAATCAATTTTGTTTATCTTTCAAAAAACCAGCTTTTAGTTTCATTGATTCTTTTCTATTTTATTTTTGGTCACTTATTTATTTCCTCTGTGATCTTTATTATTTCCTTTCTTCTGCTGACTTTGGGCTTTGTGTATTTTTTATAAAATTTTCATCTGCTACTTTAGGTTGTTTATTTGAGATTTGTCTTATTTCTTTAGGATAACTTGTATTGCTATGTACTTTCCTCTTAGGACTGCTTTTGCCTCATCCCACAGATTTTGGAAAGTTGTGTTTTCATTTTCTTTTACATTATGATATTTTATCATTTGCTCTTTTATTTCATTACTGACCCACTTGGTTTTTAGAACCATGTTATTTAGACTATACAAGTTTCTTCTTTCCCATTTTTGTTTCTGTATTTGATTTCTGGTTTCACACCATTGTGATCAGAAAAGATGCTTGATATAATTTCTCTCTTCACAAATTTGTTGATTATTCTTTTGACCTAGTATGTGAGCTATTCTGGAGAACATTCAATGTGCACTTGAAAAGAATGTTTATTCTTATTTTTTTGACATAGCACCCTATAGATATTAAGTCCAACTGGCCTATTGTCTCACTTAGAACCTCTGTGGCCTTGTTGATTTTCTGTCTAGATGAACTGTACATGGATTTCAGAGGGCTATTAAAGTGTCCTAATATTATCATATCCCTGAAAAATTTCCCCTTTGTGTCTGTTAGTATTTACATTTAGGTGATCCTGTATTTGGTGCATGTATGTTAACATGTATAATATCCTTTTCTATTAACCCATTTATCAATATATAATACCTTTTTTTTGTCTTTTGTTATAGTATTTGTTTTAGAGTCTATTTTTCCTGATATAATATTGTTACCTCTGCTTTCTTGTTTCCATTTTCATGAGATATCTTTTTCCACTCCCTCACTTTCAGTCTGTATGTATTTTTCTCCTAGGAGTTTCTTGTAGGCAGCATATTAAAGGTTCTTGTTTTTTAATCCAATCAGCCATCCTATGTCTTTGATCAGAGCACTTAATCCATTGACACTTAAAATATCTGTTGATAGGTATATGTTTATTGTCATTTAATACCTTGTTTTCCAGTTGTTTTTGTAGTTCTCCTTTGTTCATTTCTTCTTATGCTTTTTCCTATTGTGATTTAGTGATTTTTTTTTGTAGTATGCTGACTTGAGATCCTTTTTTTTTAAATTGGTTTTTGTGTATCTGTTATAGGCTTCAGATCCCCTTCAAGGAGATTAAACCCAAAAGTCTCTGGCCATGTCTCATTGCAATGCACCTTCCCCCACCTTGAGCAACCTGAGCTGCTCACTCCCTACTAGGGAAGAAATGTTGCCCATTCCTCACCCCACTTCTATATAACCTGTTTCCCATGCAAACAAGGTATACTGCCTGAAAACAATCAGAAGGATCAAATATGCCCCATACAGAGATCAAAAAACATTTAGCCCCTATGGACAGAGTAGGGGTCTGGGACAGGAGAAATCGAGTCTCCACTCAGGTCCACAGAGTGGGGCTATACAAACAATCATAAAGTGGGTCAGGGCCTCTTTTTTTACCTGCATGCTGCATGTGTGCACTCTCTCTGAAAATGTACTTTGGCTTTAATAAATTTGTAAAATGCCTGCCATTTCAATGCTTTGCTATTGAAATGGCAGGCATTACAGGGTGGGGACCAAAGAAACTGCAATTCTATCATTCTGGAACAAATCTATCATCTCTATTGTATGTTTTTGGTTTGTGTTTATGATGGTGTTCATATATACGTGTGTGTGTGTGTGTGTGTGTGTGTGTGTGTGTATTTGCTTTTTAAGGCTGAACCTTTGGCATATACAAATTCCCAGGCTAGGGATCGAATTGGAGCTGCAGCTGGCAGCCTACACCACAGTCAGAGCAATGCTAGATCTGAGCCACATCTGCAACCTACACCACAGCTCACAGCAATGCCATATCCTTAACCCACTAAGCAAGGCCAGGGATCAAACCAACATCCTCATGGATACTAGTCAGGTTGATCACTGCTGAGCCACAACAGGAACTCCCAGGGTTCATATATTTTGATGCATAATTTACATACTTGATTTAAACTGATAATCATTCAGTTCAAGCACATTATAAAAGATACTCATTTTAACCCCCTTCCCCCATTTTTGTATTTTTAATGTCGTATTTTACATCTTCACAATTATCCTTTTACTTTTACTTTAGTTATAGTTTATTTTACATTTTTTGTTTTTTAATATACATACTAGTTTAAGTGATTTTCAATTCTTACTATATATTTGCCTTTTCTATTGGGCTTTTCCCTTTCCTATAGATTTTTACTTCTTTTCCATTTAGAGATCTTTCAATATTTCTTTAAGGGTACTTTTAGTATTGCTGAATTCTTTTAGTTTTCACTCGTATGAGAAATTCTTTTCTTTTTAGGGTTGCACATATGGCATATGGAAGTTCCCAGGCTAGGGGTCAAATTGGAGCTAAAGCTACTGGCCTACACCACAGCTATAGCAACACAGAATCTGAGCCACATCTGTGACCTACAACACAGGTCACAGTAATGCTGGATCCTTAACCCATTGAGAGAGGTCAGGGATAGAACCCACATCCTCATAGATACTATTTAGGTTCATTTCCATTGAGCCATAATGGAGACTTTTCTGATAAATTATATTTTTTAAGTGGAATTTTTACTTTATTAATTTTAGTAGCTTTAACTACATATTTAGCTTAGAATCTTCAATTTGCAAGAAGAAATTCTTTGTATCTTCTTCTATTCTAAATTATAATCTTGCTGGGTAGAGTACTCTAGGTTGCAAGTTTTTCTTTCTAGACTTTGAATATATTATGCCATTCCCATTTGGCCTGCAAATTTAGGCAGAAAAAATCAGCTTATATCATTATAGGGGTTCCTTTGTATATGACTCTTTCCCTTTTACTGCCTTTAGAAATCACTCTTTAAATTTTACCACTTTAATTATGATGTGTTTTAGTCTAGTTCTGTTTGGGGTCTTCTTGTTTGGGACTCTCTGTTCTTCCCATGCCTAGATATCTGTTTCCTTCTTTAGGTATGGGGAATTTTCAGCCATAATTTCTTCAAATACATTTTTGACCCACTTCTCCATCTCTTCACCTTCTGGAACCCCTGTAATGAACATATTGGCATGTGTTATCTCATAGATCTTATATGTTGGTTTTTTGTTTTTTTCTTTCATTTTTCTTTCTGTATGCCATTCAGATTGGGTGATTCCACTACTTTATCTTCTAGGTAACTTATGCTTTTTTCTTTGTCAATTAGTCAGCTCTTCATTGCTTCTAGAGTGCTTTACATCTCAGAAAGTTAATCATCTATTTTGTTCTGCTATTCTGCTATTTTCACCTTTGTTAAAATGATCTGTTTAGATTGATTCTCTTTCATAATTCAGTTAACACTTAATTACCAAATTTTTGAAATCAGTGTCTTATACATTATTTATCTCTGTTTTATTTTTTCAGTTTTCTCTTGCTCTTTAAATTGGGAGTAGTTCCTCTGTCTTTTCATTTTACTTAAACTTCACTTAAATTTCTCTATATCTATGAGTTTGTGAGAATAGTTATTTATTATGATCTTGAAGGTTTTAATTTTTTTTATGTGGGAATATCTCTATGTACACTGCTTGTTCCCAGTATCTTTGGTGTGAAAGCTGGATTTGATGTTGATGTTAGCTACATCTTTCCTCAAGGTGTTCTGGCCACTATTGCCTTGATAGGGACATGGATGGTGTTGGAAAGGCTAAAGTCTTTGCATGGTGTGAGGTAGGACTTCTTTGCTCAGTGGCAGACATCACCCTATCAGGGGCAGTATATGCTCCAAAGTTGCTGGTACAGAAGTCCTCTCAGCAGGATTGTGCAGACTCTCTTCCCTTTAAGTATGCATTTTTCTGGAAGAGGATCTTATATAGAAGAAATTTGTATGTGTGCATTTGTGCATGTGTGTGTATGGATTTAATGGAAAAATTAATGTCACTCTCAATAATTGTTTCCATTTAATACTTGACTCTTAAAAGGTGAGCATAAGAAATTTCCTCAGAATGCCATGATGTCATAGATTAATCTAAAGAACCCAGCCATCAGGAGCAGCAATAATTTAAGAATGCTCAGGATGATGGACTGGCAAATATGGTTGGGGGGTAAGTTGTCTATGTCTGACCTCATTGTTGACTTTTATTCCATAGATAAATGGCCACACTATCATATTCTGTTATCCTATTTGCTCATCTTTCTAAGCCCAGTTTCAGTGGCACTTAATGCCTGTGCATTTCTCTCATCCTTACTCAGGATGAGAGAAATAAATTTTTTCTCTCATATGAAGTTCTACAGTACCTTATGTATATCTATATTTTAGTTACATTAAATCTACTGTTTAAACATGTGATTAACCTTTAAACAAAACTGACATCTCAAGAGATAACTCCTTCAAGAATCAGCAACAGAGAAGCTTGCCCTGGGATGTCTTCCCTGACTGTCCCAAGAACGCATATGCTAATTCCCCAGTGCTTTCACTACTCTTAATAATAACTTTGATTATAGCAATTGCTATATCATAATGATTAGTTTGCATATTTCTCCCCTCTCTATTGTCCTATAGGGGTTTTTATCCCTTAAAGATTGGGGTTACCAATGTGGGGTCCAGAAAGGTATGGTTTTCTCCCATTGGCCTTGCCCAGTTACCTATATCAGTCCTTGTCCCATAGGTATCTCAGGGGTAGAAATGTCCCATAAGTCTCATGGTTTCTTTCCCCTTCTCTTCCCATAGACTGAGTCACAGGGGCTTAGAGGTTAATGTCCATCTGGGCATAGGTACACTCCCTATAGTAAATAAGGCCTGTGGGGATGTTACTCTCTGGAGCCCTTAAGCCATGAGCATTAATCAATAGACATATCAAAGAATGCATTGAAGCCCATGCTCCTACATTGACTACCTGAGTTAATATTCTGCCTCAATCCCCACCTCTAGAGTTGGAGACTCAAACTGCAGGGGGAAAAGTGGCAATGACTGCTCTGATTGCTTAGTTTTGAAGTGAAGAGAGTTCACTATTCCATTCATAGGGTTGTTCTTTGTGGCAGAATCTGCCTAAAGGTATATTGTATAGGTCCCAGATAGTGTCCAGATTGAATGCTAACCTGGTATACTGAAACTCTATGCTTTTAATTTAATACTGAAGGACATTCTAGATCCTGTATTTTTTCCTTTTTTATTCCAATTTCCATAATAGACAAAAATCTTACAGACCACAGTAGTGAAAACATGTAACAATGCTCTCAGCAATGACAATGCAGACACTCAATGAACTTGGTTACCCATAAGTTCCTATCTAGCTTTAGTATTGTGTAATTTAAATTTACTGAAAGAGTAGAGCTTAAATATTCTCACACATCCCTCCAAAAGGTAAATGAATGTGTTAATAGACTATGCCTTTGTACTGTACATAGCTAAAAGTATGCAGATTTTAGAAAGGAGTTAACTGAAACATTTAAATGGACATTTGTTTCTAAATGTTGAAGCAATTTCAATTTTATGAAATTCTGCATCTAGGTTTTATGATCAAGGGTTGTCTATAGTACTGTATAGCTCTGATGTACTGTACCTAATAATATAGTTGAAGATTCAACACAAAAATAAGATATAGGGAGAAATTTATTTTTTATACTATTTTAGATTTACTATACATGAATTTACATGTTCATCAAGACTTCACTGGTTACTCAATTTTCTTCAGCTACTTTATTTCATAGTTATATTCTTGACCTTGTCATCCTCAATAGCATTATGTTGTCTGAAATCTATATTCTAAGCTTCACACCCTTTGGTCATTACCTCCTGGTCTCATTAAGACATCATATATATCCACTCCAACTTCTCCAATATCTGTCACATTTTTCTTTTTCACTTCCACTTCTTTTTTTTAATTTTTTTTTTATTTTCCCACTGTACAGCAAGGGGGTCAAGTTATCCTTACATGTATACATTACAATTACATTTTTTCCCCACCCTTTGTTCTGTTGCAACATGAGTATCTAGACAAAATTCTCAATGCTACTCAGCAGGATCTCCTTGTAAATCTATTCTAAGTTGTGTCTTCCACTTTAATCTATCTACCTGATTGAAAATTCTCATTTCTCTTTCTATATTATCTTGAAAAACCTCCTTTCTGCTTAAATTCAAATATTATTTTCTATGAACTATTATTTGAATAGTTTAACATGAGTTGAGAATAATAAAACATTGTTCTAAACTATTGTCCTTTGAATTCATGACCAGTAATTTCAAGTGGACATGTATAATGATGTATAATGACCTGACACTCCTATTATAGTGACCTAACATATGGATTCTCACACTCTAAAAAATAACTTTTTCACAACTTTCACCTGACAGTTGTCAGAGACAGTCTTTACTTTTGTGCACTACATTCAGTTGACAACCTTACTTCAAATTTCACTGAAAAAAAATGTCCTCCTTATGTTGCCTTCAGGCTATACCCATATTCTTTGATTTTTTTCCCCCTTTTACTGAATGTATCTGTGGTACAATTAAAGCCACCCTCCCACTTATGATAGGAGTCCAATCTCTTCTTACACACTTAAGGATTTCATTCCTTCAGTTTCCCCTCACTTTTCACATTATTATTTCCCCCCCACCCCCAAAATGACCAGCACCCATCACTGTACTTTGGCTGACTTTTTGCTCCACTTGAAGTTCTAGTCTGGTGAAAGAAAAATAAATCCTTGAAGAAATTCTAGCTAGAGCTGTTATTTTCACAATACACTCTCCTTATCCAAATAAGTATGATATCATATTTACAATTCAGCCACACCATTTACTAAGAATGGATCTGTGAGAGGATAAAAACAAATGACAATTGGATAGTTTAGAAGATACTGACCATAAATAATTTAAGGACAATTTACAAGCGATAAGTTACAATTTCAAGTGACAGTTTGAACTTGATCCTCCACTTAAAATCATACAACATATCTGAAGTTCTCTATTAAAATAAGTTTGGCTCAAAGGCCTAGCTGCAGGCATCTCCAAGAGGAAATTGGAGCAAAGATATTGTGTCCAAAGGCAGAAAGGCAAGCATTTTCTAAACAGGTAGAAAAGACTTTCTGTTATAAATTATTGGGTTTTCAGACACACTGTTCTGAATTATTTCAAAAGTCATGCTAGCTATTTTTCTCAGTTGCAATGTAATATATAATGGTTCTTATAAAATCCTCCCCCCCTTCATCATCATTGTTACTGTTGTTAATCAGTGGCTTATAAGTGGAATTAGAAATGGAAAGTGGTAAAAGAGTTATAGTCTTCTAAATCACACACCCATGAACACACACACACACACACACACACACACACACACACAATTACCAGTCCCTATGAGTTTTACTTGCTGACCTATCATCCTCAGAAGAATATTCCTAATATGCTAGGCATAAATAACTAAAATGGCATAAATAAGTTTCAGATGTACAATCATAGATTACAAAAGATGAGATCTATATATGAAAATATTATGGACATTACTATTTCATGAGTTTTATAAGTTTAAAGTGGACCTCATTCAAAGAAGTTTAATTAACTTTAATTAACTCACAATATGGAGTTCCCATCATGGCTCAGCAGTTTGATCCCTGGCCTCACTCAGTGGGTTAAGGATCCTCAGTTGCCATGAGCTGTGGTGTAGGTTGCAGACGCAGCTTGGATCTGGTGTTGCTGTGGCTATAGTGTAGGCCAGCAGCCCTAGCTCCAATTGGACCTCTAGCCTGGGAACCTCCACATGCTAGAGGTGAGGCCACAAAAAAACAAAACAAAACAAAAGAAAAAGAAATATCAAAATAATTATTCTCAAATGCTGTCTGTTTTGGTTGATGTTCTTAGAGACTAGAGGAAACAGAAATGACCAATAGCTAAAGCAAAATAACAGAAAATTTAATAAATGGATAAGAAAGCACTGTGACTGAGATTTACTTCAGACTGGTTCAACATTAAAAAATTCAATAAAGTAGCCCATTAAATCAATAGGATAGGGAAGCAGAGCAAGATGGCAGAGGAGTAAGACATCCTGCTCACCTTCTCCCAAAAACACATCAAAAAAACACATCTGTATGTAAAATGACTCACTTAGAACATCAACTGAATGCTGGCATCAGCAGAACTTCAACCTCCAAAAAGGGCAAGAAACTCAACATAACTGGGTAGAACAAAAGAAGAAAAGAGAGAGAGAGAAAAGGAATCAGGACAGGACTGGCATTCCTGAAAGGGAGCTGTGAAGGAGAAAAGGAACCCGCATCCTGGGAAGCCACCAAACTGACAGATCAGTTGAGTCGGAAGGACCTCAAAGTTGCTGAGAAAAGTGTAGCAGCTGAACTGAGAATGGCAAGACAGAGTGAGAACCACATAGATCATGTGAACCACTGGCCCAGACACCACAGCCTGAGATGCCTGGATGGGGGCTGGGCACTAAGACTTAGTCTTTGGGGATCAGTCCCAGGGAGAGGACTGGGGTTGGTGGTATGGAGACACCCTAAGGGGTTAAGGTGCAGTGTGTGATGGGTGGGGGAGCAGTACACCATGGGCTGGGGAGGGGAATGCTGGCAGAGGGAACCAGGGAGAAGGTCTGGACCTGCAGGAGAGGCAAGACACCATTGTTGGGGAGGGCAAGAGAAGGAGGGGCAGACAGCCTAGGAAATTCCCTGTGCCTGAGCATGCACACACACCCATAGGATCCCAGAGGGTGGGGTAGTTCTGTCATAGTCCACAAGTGGCAGAAGTCACTCTCTATACTATGGGGAGCTGGGAGGCTCTGGAATAGGCTATGCAGAGTGAGAAACCTCTTGCTCATTTACAGGAGATTGGGAGTTCCTGAACAGGCTACCAGTGGCCAGGCACCCCTTGTGTGGGCTAAGGGCTTCTGGGACTAAGTGCAATGTGGAGCCTACCAAGAACCATAAGCTGTCACTCTCACTCCCCAAATGCTGTCCCTTCCTAAGACTCTACAACGAGGAGCAGCAGGTGCAGCACTTCCTGTGTGGGCTAAGTGGGACAGGGGGCTTCTTGTGTGGTCTGAAGATGGTGGGGGCAAACTAGGGAAGTTATTCCTGACTCAAGAGGTGGGCATGGCCCACCATCACTGGGGATACCTGAACAAAAATCACTTGCAGCCCCAACCACCTCAGAGGGCACCACAGAGAAGGACATTGTGAATAAACACCAGCTATTGTTGCTCCTGCTCCCCTGGGAGAACACCCACCCTGTTGCTGCTGCTGCCAAACACTCTGGGAAGTGCCCAGATGCTTGATCACTATCACTTCCCAGGAACCTGTAACTAGGAGCTGTTTGTGGAGCACCTCCTCTGGGGGCTAAGCAGGACAAGGTGCTTCTTGCATGGTCTACAGGAGGTGGGGGCAAAGCACCACAGTTATCACTGGCTCCAGAGGTGGGAGTGGACTGCCACCACTAGGGGTCCATGAACAGGCACCACTTGCAGCCCCAATCACCTTGAGGGCACCACAGAGAAGGGCATCATGACTGAACAACCCCTGTTGGTGCTCTTGCACCTCTCAGAACACACCAGCACTGCTGCTGCCTCTGCTGAATGCTTCAGGCAGTACCCACACGCCTGATCTCTGTCACGTCCCAGGATCCTGCAACTAGGAGCAGCCTGTGTAGCACCTCCTACAAGTGTTATGTGAGATGGGGTGATTCATGCACGGACTACAAGCGGTGTGGGAAAACCACTACAGTTGTCACTGACTCCAGAGATAGGCATGGCCTGCTCCCACTAGGGGTCCCTGAACGGACACCACCTGCGGTTCCAAACAACTAAGAGGAGGGCATTGTTATCAAATACTAGCTGTTGCCCTCACTCCCCTGGAAACTCATGCACCCTGCTATTACTACTGCCAAATGCTCTGGTCACCTTATAGATCTGCCTAGATCTCATTACCACTTCCCAGGGCCCTGCAACTAGGAGTAGTCTGTGCCACTTTACTGCAGGTCCTTGCTGCTACTAAGAGCCCAGCAACCAGGCACGGTCTGCTGGCCCTACCCACTGCCTCCTTCTCACTGAAAACACTCTGAGCATTCTAGGTAGAACAGCCTGATTGCACTGAAAAAAAAAAGAGACAGCAAATATTCAAACTCCCACACCAAAAATAAATAACAACCCCCCCAAAAAAATACAAAGGGGTGCTTTGGCATAGAAATAACCTTACGAGAATACAGTTTGGCTTCCCCAAACTCACAGAAAAAGAAAAACATGAGCAATATTAAAAAGCTCAGAAACCATTCCCAGTTAAAGGAACAGGAGAAGTCACCTAAAGCAGTCAAAAATGAAACAGACCTCTGCAGTCTGACAGACATTGAGTTCAAAAGGAAGATAGTGAAAATATTGAAGGAATTAAGGCTGAACATCAAGTAATTAAGAGAAGATATGAACAGTAATGCAGATCCCCTTAGAAAGGAAATAGAAAATAAAAGGAGGATCCAAGAAAAACTAGAAAATTCATTTTCAGAGATACAAACGGAGCTAAAGGCAATAAAGACCAGAATGAATAATGCAGAGGAATGAATTAGTAACATGGAAGATAGAATAATGGAAATCACCCAAATAGGACATCAGACAGAAGACCAAATGAAAAAAAAAACATGAAAGCAAAATAAGAGACCTATGGGACAATATAAAGCAGGCCAATCTATGCAAAATAGGAATTCCAGAAGGAGAAGAAAAAGAAAAGGTATTGAAAATATATCTGAAGAAATGATGTCTGAAAACTTTCTAAATCTGAAGGAAACTGACATAAAGATACAGGAAGCAAAGAGGGCCCCAAACAAGTTGAAGCCAAACAGGCACACATCAAGACATATTATAACAAAAATGGCAAAATTAAAGGTAAAGAGAGGATCCTAAAGGCAGCAAGAGAAAATCAAAGCATTAATTATAAGGGAACCCCCATAAGGCTATCAGCAGATTCCTCTACAGAAACACTATAGGCCAGAAAGGAGAAGCAAGATATATTTAAATTGCTGAAAGGAAGAAATTTGCAACCTAGAATGCTTTATCCAGCAAGAATATCATTTAAAATAGGAGCAGAAATAAAGAAATTCTCCAATGAACAAAAGCTAAAAGAGTACAGCAATACTAAACCCATTCTAAAAGAAATGCTGAAAGGGCTTCTCCAAATTAAAAAAAAAAGAAGAAGAAGAAGTAAGAAGAAACAGAATGGAGGAAACCACAATTGGAAAGAAATCACTTAAATAAGCCAGCATACAGATCTAAATATGAAGATGTTAAAAAAAAAGGCATCAAAATCATACAATGTGGGAAAGGAAAGTAAGAACATACAGATTCTTTTTTTTTAATTTGAATTATGCATTTGAGCCTATATGACTATCAGGCTGAAGCAAGCAGACAGAAGAAGGGGTTAACATACTTAAAAAACAGGGCAACCACAAATCAAAACCAAACATTACATTCACAAAAAATGAAAAGAAAAGTACTCAAGCATAAAATAAATGGAAACTATTGAACCAAAAAAGAAAGAAAAAAGAAACATAGAACCAACTGGAAAACAAGTTTTAAAATGGCAATAAATACATATATATCAATAATCACCTTAAATGTCAAAGGACTGAAAGCTTCAATCAAAAGACAAAGGCTGGAAGATTGGATAAAAAAGCAAAAACCTACAATCTGCTATCCATGAGAGACTCACCTTAGGCAAAGTTCACATATAGACTGAATGTGAGGGGATGGAAAAAGATATTTCATGCCAATGAACAAGACAGGAAAGCAGGAGTTGCAATACTCATATCAGACAAAATAGATTTTAAAACGAAGGCCATAAAGCAAGACAAAGAAGGACACTATTTAATGGTTAAAAGATCCATTCAAGAACAGGATTATTACAATGATTAACATATATGCCCCTAATATAGGAGCCACCTATGACAAATACTAACAGATATAAAAGGAGAAATTGATGGTAATATAATCATAGTAGGAGACTTTAACACTCCCCTCATATCAATGGACAGATCCGCTAGATATAAAATCAATAAGGCAACAGAGATTCTACATGACACAATAGAAAAATTAGACTTAATCAACATTTTCAGGACATTACATCCAAAAATATCAGAATATACACTCTTCTCAAGTGCTCATGGAACATTCTCAAGGATTGATCACATACTGGGGCACAAAGCTAACTTCAACAATTTAAGATTATAGACATTATTTCAAGCATCTCTGACGAAAATGGCACAAAACTAGAAATCAACCACAGGAAAAGAAAGGAGAAAAAACTTACTACGTGGATACTAAACAACATGCTACTAAAAATCCAAGGGGTCAATGAGGAAATCAATAAGGATATTAAAAAATACCTTGAGAAAAATGATAATGAAGACACAACCACTCAAAATCTATGGGATGCCACAAAAGCAGTGCTCAGAGGGAAATTCATAGCAATACAGGCTTTCCTCAAAAACGAAGAAAAATCTCAAGTCCACAACTTAACCCACCACCTAAGAGAATTAGAAAAAGAAGAACAAAAAATACCACTAAAGTCAGCAGAAGGAAAGAAATCATAAAGATCAGAGAGGAAATCAATAAAATAGATATTCAAAAAGCAATAGAAAAAAATCAATAAAACCAAGAGCTGCTTCTTTGAAAAGGTAAACAAAATTGACAGACCTCTGGCTAGAGTCGCCAAGAAGAGGAGAGAAAAAACCCCAATAAACAAAATAAGAAATGAAAAAGGAGAAGTCACAACAGATACTACAGAAATACAAAAAAACATACAAGAATACTATGAGCAATTATATGCCAACCAATTTGGCAACCTAGAAGAAATGAACAACTTTCTAGAGTTGTATAGCCTGCCAAAACTGATTCAAGAAGAAACAGACCAACTGAACAGACTGATCACTAGAAATGAAATTGAATATGTCATTAAAACACTCCCTACAAATAAAAGTTCAGGACCAGATGGCTTCAGAGGTGAATTCTATCAAACATACAAAGAGGAACTTATACCCATCCTCCTTAAACTTTTTCAAAAGGCTGAAGAAGAAGGAACACTCCCAAAGACATTCTATGATCTCACTATTACACGGATTCCAAAACCAGACCAAGATACCACCAAAAAAGAAAACTATAGGCCAATATCTTTGATGAATATAGACGCAAAAATACTCAACAAAATTTTAGCCAATCAAATCCAACAACATATAAAAAAGATCATACACCACGACCAGGGGGATTTATCCCATGTGCACAAGGATGGTTCAACATATGCAAATCAATCAACGTCATGTACCACATTAACAAAAGAAAAGTCAAAAACCACATGATCATCTCAATAGATGCAGAAAAGCATTTGACAAAGTCCAACATCCATTCATGATAAAAGCTCTTACTAAAGTGGGTATAGAGGGAACATACCTTAACATAATCAAAACCATCTATGACAATCCCAGAGCAAATATAATACTTAGTGGGGAAAAGCTGAAAGCCTTTCCACTAAAATATGGAACAAGACAAGAATGCCCACTCTCACCACTGTTATTCAACATAGTATTGGAAGTCCTAGCCACAGCAATCAGACAAACAAAAGAAGTAAAATTTATCCAAATTAGAAGTGAAGAGGTAAAACCGCCACTGTATGCATATGACATGACACTATATATAGAAGACTCTGAGGACTCAACCCAAAAACTACTTGAACTGATTAACAAATTCAGCATAGTAGCAGGATATATGATTAACATTCAGAAATCAGTTGCATTTCTGTATACTAACAATGAAATATTAGAAAAGGAATACAAAAATAAAATACCTTTTAATTGCACCCAAAAAAGTCAAATACCTGGGAATACACCTGATCAAAGAAATGAAAGACTTATATGCTAAGAACTATAAAACATTTGTCAAGGAAATTATAGGAGATGCAAAGAAATGGAATGATATTCCATGTTCCAGGTTTGGAAAATTAATGTTGTAAAAATAGCCATACTACCCAAAGCAGTCTGCAAGTTCAATGCAATTCCCATCAAATTATCCCTGACATTTTTCACAGAACTAGAACAAACAAGCCAAAAATTTATATGGAACCACAAAATATCCCAAATTGCTATAGCAATCCTGAGGAACAAAAACCAAGCTCTCTCAGACTTCAGGCAATATTACAAATCCACAGTCATCAAGACAGTGTGGTACTGGTGCCAAAACAGAAAGACAGACCAATGCAACAGAATAGAAAATGCGGAAATAAATCCTGACACCTATGGTCAATCAATCTTCGACAAAGGAGGCAAGAACATAAAATGGGAAAAAGACAGTCTTTTCAGCAAGCATTGCTGGGAAACATGGACAGCTGCATGCAAAGCAATGAAACTAGAACACCCCCTCACACCATGCACTAAAATAAACTCAAAATGGCTGAAAGACTTAAATATAAGATGAGACACCATCAAACTCCTGGAAGAGAACACAGGCAAAACATTCTCTGACATCAACCTCATGAATACTTTCTCAGGTCAGTCTCCCAAAGCAATAGAAATAAAAGCAAAAATAAACCAATGGGACCTAATCAAACTGACAAGCTTTTGTACAGCAAAGGAAAACAAAAAGAGAACTTACAGAATGGGAGAAAATAGTTTCAAATGCTGCAATTAATAAGGGCTTAATCTCTAAAATATGCAAAAAACTTATACAACTCAACAGCAAAAAAGCCAACAACCCAATGGAAAAATGGGCAAAAGACCAGAATAGACTATTCTCCAAGGAAGATATACAAATGGCCAACAAGCACATGAAAAAATGCTAAACATCCCTGATTATTAGAGAAATGCAAATCAAAACTACCATGAGATACCACCTCACACCAGTCAGAATGTCCAGCATCAATAAGTCCACAAATAACAAATGCTGGGGGGGGGGTGTGTGGAGAAAAGGAGACCCTCCTGCACTGTTGGTGGGAATGTTAGCTGGTATAGCCAATATGGAGAATAGTATGGAGGTAGGTACCTTAGAAAACTATACATAGGAGTTCCCGTTGTGGCGCAGTGGTTAATGAATCCGACTAGGAACCATGAGGTTGTGGGTTCGGTCCCTGCCCTTGCTCAGAGGGTTAACGATCCGGTGTTGCCGTGAGCTGTGGTGTAGGTTGCATACGTGGCTCGGATCCTGTGTTGCAGTGGCTCTGGCATAGGCTGGGGGCTACAGCTCTGATTCGACCCCTGGCCTGGGAACCTCCATATGCTGCAAGAGTGGCCCAAGAAATGGCAAAAAGACAAAAAAAAAAGAAAAAGAAAGAAAAAAAAGGAAAACTATACATAGAACTACTACTATGACCAAGCAATCCCACTCTTGCGCATTTATCTGGACAAACTTTCTTTGAAAAAGACACATGAACCCGCATATTCATTGCAGCACTATTCACAATAGCTAAGACATGGAAACAACCCAAATGTCCATTGACAGATGATTGGATTAGGAAGATGTTGTATATATACACAATGAAATACTACTCAGCCATAAGAAAGAATGACATAATGCCATTTGCAGCAACATGGGTGGAATTAGAAATCTCATACTGAGTGGAATAAGTCACAAAAAGAAAGACAAATACCATATGATATCACTTATATTTGGAATCTAATACATGGCACAAATGAACCAACCTCCACAAAAGAAATAAACTCATGGACTTGGAGAACAGACTTGCAGTTGCCAAGGAGGAGGGGGAGGTAGTGTGATGGATTGGAAACTTGGGGATAATAGATGCAGACTATTGCCTTTGAAATGGAGTATAGCCCTGGGAACTATGTCTGGTCACTTGTGATGGAGCATGATAATGTGAGAAAAAAGAATGTATACTTGTATGTGTAACTGGGTCACCATGCTGTACTGTATAAAATTTACAGAACACTGTAAACCAGCTATAATGGAAAAAAAAATTTTAAATAAATAAAAGTAAAAATAAAGTCTGCCATTTGCAATAATATAGATAAAACTTGAAGAGGGGATTCTGCTAAGTGAAATAAATCAGACCAGAAAGACAAATCCTCTATGACCTCTCTTATAGGTAGAATCTAAACAAAACAAAAGAAAAAAAATCTAATAGGAAGAGTTTTCTGCTGGTTCTGATGGGAGAATTGTGTGAGGGAGAAAAAATGTACAAACTTTCAGTTTTCAGATCAATAAGTTCTCAAGATATGTAAAGTACAGCATGATGACTATAGTCAATAATACTGAATTGGATATTTTAGCGTTGTTAAGAAAGAAAGTAGAACTTAAAAGTTCTCATCACAAGGGAAATACTTTGTAACTCTGTGAGGTGTTTACTAAATTTATTGTGGCAATCATTTCACAATATACACATATATAAGATCATTACGTTGTATACCCAAAGCTTATACAATGTTATATATCAATTATAATTCAATAAAACTGGGTTAAAAAAGAAAAAAATTCAATAGGCTAAAAATAAAAAAAGTCACATGATTATATTAATATATTCAGAAAAGGCATTTGATCAAATCCAATACCCATTCAGGTTCAAAACTCTCAGTAAGCTAGGAATAGAGAGAGACATCTTCAGTTTGACAAAACATGTCTGCAAAAAACATATAGCTATCATCATACTTGTGGTGAGAAACTTGGGAGCTTTCTAAGATGAGGTACAAGGCAAGGATGTTCCCTCTCACCATTCATTTTAAACATTTTACTAGAAAACCTAGTGAATTCAAAAAGGCTGGAAAAAGGAAATAAATGTGTAAATATTGGGAGGAAAGATTTAAAACTGCCTTTTTTGAAGAGGAAAAGATGAACTATGTAGAAAGTCTTAAAGAATAGACAAAAAAATTCCTGGAATGAATTAGCAATTATAGCAAGATTGTAAGTTAGCAGAATAATATGTAAAAGTAAATTGCCTTCTTATATATCAGTAAGAGACAAGTAGAATTTAAAATTAAAAACTCAATATTGGAGTTCCCATCATGGCTCAGTGGTTAATGAATCTGACTAGGAACCATGAGGTTGCAGGTTCCATCCCTGGCCACGCTCAGTGTGTTAAGGATCTGGCATTGCCATGAGATGTGGTGTAAGTTTCAGACACAGCTTGGATCCTGCATTGGTGTGGCTCTGGTGTAGGCTGGTGGCTACAGCTCTATGTAGACCCCTAGCCTGGGAACCTCCACATGCTGTGGGTGTGGCACTAGAAAAGACAGAAATACCAAAAAAAAAAGAAACCAAAAAACCTCAATATCAACAAAATACTAGCAAACTGAATCCAATAACATAAAAAAGATCATATACCATGACCAAGATGGATTCATTTCAGGGTCACCTGAATGATTCAATCTACATAAATCAATTGTTTTGATGCATCATATCAACAAAAACTGCATGATCATCTCAATAGATGCAGAAAAAATACTTGATAAAATTCAACATCCATACATGATAAAAGCTCACCAAAATGGGTGTAGAGGGAATGCATCTCAACATAATAAAAGCCACTTATGTCAAACCCACAGCCAAAATAATTTTCAAAAGTGAAAAGCTGAAAGCCTTCCTGATAAAATCTGGAACAAAACAAGAATGCTCATTTCCACTACTTCTATTCAGTATAGTGTTGAAAGTCCTAGCCACAGCAGTCAGACAAAAAAGAAATAAAAATTATTCAAATTGGAGGGGAAGCAGTAAAACTGTCATATGCAGGTGATATATTTTATAGAGAATACCCTAACAACTCTGCACAAAAACTATTAGAACTGATAGAAGAATTCAGTAAGGTAGTAGATATAAGATTGACATAGAGAATGGGTTGCATTTCTGTATGCTAAAAATTAAACATAAGAAAAGGAATATAAAAATAACTTTTAAAATTACATCAAAAAATAAAATAATTAGGAATAAACCTGACCAAGAATTATACACTGAGGACTACAATTGAATATGATATAAAGAAATGGAAAGATATGTGATATTCTTGGGTTGGAAGAATTAATATTGTGAAAAATGTCCATAAAGCAATCTGCAGATTTAATGCAATCCCTATGTAATTACCCATGACATTTTTAACAGAACAAGAATAAATAATCCTAAAATTTATATAGAATCATGAGACCCAGAATTGTCAAAGCAATCCTCAGGAAAAAGAACAAAGCTGGAGGCATAACACTACAAAGCTACAGTAATCAAAATAGTGTGGTATTGGCACAAAAACAGACATCAGAGTAAATGGAACAAAATAGCCCAAAAATAAACCCATACACCTAAGGTCAATCAATCTACAAAAGAGGCAAGAATACACAATGGATAAAACCCAGTCTCTTCAGTAAGAGGCATCGAGAAAGTTGGACAGCTACATGCAAATTGATGAAGTTAGTACATTCCTTCACACCATACACAAAAATAAAATAAAAATGGCTTAAAGATTCAAATATAAGAAATTATATCATAAACTCCTAGAAGAGAATATAGGCAAAACATTCTCTGACATAAATTGTGCAAATGTTTTCCTGAGTCAATATCCCAAGGCAACAGAAATAAAAGCAAAAATTGACAAATGGAACCTAATCAAACTTATAAGCTTTTGCACAGCAAAGGAAGCCAAAAACAAAATGAAATAAAACCTACAGACCGGGAAAAAAAAATCTGCAAATTATGTGACTGATAAGGGCTTAATTTCCAAAGTAAATAAACAGCACATACAACTTAATAACCAAAAAACCCCAAATAACCAATTAAAAAATGGGCAGAATATATAAATAGACATTTCCCCAAAGAAGACATTCTGATGGCCAGTAGACAAATGAAAATATGCCCATAATTGTTAATTATTAGAGAAATGCAAATCAAAACTCACAGGAGTTATCACCTCACAACAGACAGAATGGCCATCACTTAAAAGTCTACAAATAGCAAATGCTGGAGAGGGTGAGGAGAAAAGGGAATCCTACACTGTTGGTGGGAATGTAAAATTGGTGCAATGAATATGGAGACTAGTATGGAGGTTCCTTAACAAACTAAATATAGAGGTGCCACATGATCCAGCAATCTCACCACTGGCATATACCCATACTATGATTCAAAAAGATACATGCACCCCTATATTCATAGAAACATTGTTTACAGTAGCCAAAACGTGGAAATACCTAAATGTCCATCAACAGATGAATGAATAAAGAAGATATGGTTCATATATACAAGGCAGTATTACTTAGCCATAGAAAAGAAAGCAATAATGTTATTTGCAGCAACATGGATGGACTTAGAGATCATCATGCAAACTAAAGTAAGTCAGAAGGAGAAAGGAAAATACCATATTATACTACTTATATGTGGAATCTAAAATGTGACAAATGAACATATCTAAAAAAAGAATCAGATTCACAGGTATAGAGAATAGACTTATGGTTTCCACAGAAGAAGCGGGTGGGAGAGATAAGAGCTTTGAGTTTGGGGTTAGCAGATGAAAACTTTTATATAAAAAATGAAAAAACAACAAGGTCCTACTGTATAATACAGGGAATTGTATTCAATATTATGTGAGAAACTATAATTCAAAAGAATATGAAAAAGAATGTATGTATGGATAACTATATCATTTTGCTGTACTTCAGAAATTAGCACAATATTGTAAATTAACTATACTTCAATAAATTTTTAAGGTAAAAATAAAAAGAAAACAAAACAATACTATTTATAATAGCATTATATTTTATAATATGAAATACTTAGGAATAAACATAACAAAATATGTCAAAATCTATATGAGGAAAACCACAAAACTCAGATGAACAAAAATCAAAGAACTTAATAAACTGAGAGCTATTCCATGTTTACAAATAGGAAGAATCAATATTGTCAAGATGTCAGTTCTTTCCAACATTATCTACAGATTAAACAAAATATCAAGCAAAATACCAGAAAGTTACTTTGTGGCTATCGATAACCTGTGTCTAAAGTTTATACAAAGAAGCAAAAGACCTGGAAGAGCCAATATGATATTGGAAATGGAAAACATTGGAAGAATTACACTACCCAACTTTAACACTTACTGTAAAGGTATAGTAATCAAGACAGTGTGGTATTGGTGAAAGAATAGAGAAATAGATGAATAAAACAAAAGAGAGGGCCCAGAAGTTCTCCCACATAGATACGGTCAACCAATCTTTGACAAAGAAATAAATGACTTACAATGGTGAAAAGATAATCTCTTTTGGGTTCCTGCTATGGTGCAGTCAGGGACTGGGGTTAATAGATTCAAACTATTGCATTTTTTTTGTCTTTTGTGGGCTGCACCTGCAGCATATGGTGATTCCCAGGCTAGGGATCGAATCACAGGTGTAGCTGCTGTCCTATGCTACAGTCACAGCAACACAGGATCTGAGCCACATCTGTGACCTAAACCACAGTTCATGGCAATGTCAGATCCTTAGCCCACTGAGCAAGGCCAGGGATTGAACCTGTGTCCTCATGGATACTAGTCAGGTTTGTTAACCACTGAGCTATGAAGGGAACTCCCAAACTATTGCATTTGGGGTAGATAAGCAATGAGATCCTTCTGTATAGCACAGGGAACTGTATCTAGTCACTTGTGATGGAACATAATGGAGGATAATGTGAGAAAAAGAATGTATATATATGTGTGTGTGGGTGTGTGCAGGTTTGTGTGTGACTGGGTCACTTTGCTGTACAGTAGAAAACTGACAGAACACTGTAATCCAACAATAATGGAAAAAAATAAAAATCATTATTAAAAAAATCCCAACTGCAGTGGCTCAGGTCAGTGAGGAGGTATGGGTTCAATCCCCAGTGCAGCACAGTGGATTAAAGGATCTGGTGTTGCTACAACTGTGGCGTGGGTTGCAGCTAGGGCTAGTATTCAACCACTGGCCCAAGAACATCCATATGCCATGGGTGTGGTCATAAAAAAATTACAAAAAAGTAATCTTTTCAACAAGTCATGCTAGAACAAATGGTCATGCACAGGTTAAAAAAAAGAATCTGTATACAAATATTAAATCCTCCAAAAAGTTAACTAAAAATCAAAAAGATTTAACTGTAAATGAAAAACAACAAAACTCCCAGAAGATAACATAGAAGAAAACCTAGATGAACTTGGGTATGGATATGATTTTTTTTAATTTACTTATGTTTTATTAAAGTATAGTTGATTTACAGTTTTGTGTCAACTTTTGCTGAACAGCATATTGACTCAGTCATACATGTATATGCATTCTTTTTCTCATACTGTCTTCTATCATGTTCTACCCCAAGAGACTGGACATAATTCCATATGCTGAACAGTAGAAAGTGACTTTTTAGATACAATACCAAAAGCATGACACATGAAATAAATAATTGATAAGGTGGATTTATTAAAATTAGAAACTTCTGCACTGCAAAAGAAGATGTCAAGAGAATAAGAAGATAAGCCACAAATGGGAAAAAAATATTCCAAAGATACATTCAATAATGGATTGTTATCCAAAATATACAAAGAATTCTATTTTCAATTTTTAAAGTTTTATCGAAGTATAGTTTATTTACAACATTTTGATAATTTCTGCTGTACAACAAAGTAATTCAGTTATACATGTACACACATCCATTCTCTTTCAGATTCTTTTTACACCTAAATTATCACAGCATGTTGGGTAGAGCAAAAGGATAAAAATGAAGGTGTTAAAAAGGACAGCAGGAGTTCTCTTCATGGCTCAGTAACAAACCTGACTAGTATTCATGAAGACATGGTTACCAATAGGGAGAAGGAAGGGGGAGGGGCAAATTGGAGGGAGAGGATTAAGAGGTACAAACTACTATGTATAAAATAAATAAGCTGCAATCTCAGGCTGTGGTGTTCAGGGTGGTTTTACTGATGTTCTGTGCAACTCTCCCTCTGCTTTTCCCTACTCAGTCTAGCTTCTGCATTTTTCTCTGTGGCTTTGAGATATCTCTATTTTGTCCGATCTCCCTATCAGAAGGCTTCCCAGGGTATAAGTTCCTTTCCTCTTTCACAGCTCCCTCTCAGGAGTGCTAGTCCTGTCCTGATTCCTTTCTCTCTCTCTCTTTTTTCCTTTTGTTCTACCCAGTTATGTGGAGTGTTTCTTTCCTTTTTTGTAGGTTTAAGGTCTTCTGCCAAAGTTCAGTAGATGTTCTGTGCAAATAGTTCTACATGTAGATGGGTTTTTTTGATGTGTTTGTGGGATCTGCCTTCCTGATCCCCCCTGAAAACACTGATTTTAAATTTTACAGGCACCCCAATATTCATAGCAGTGGTGTTTACAATAGCCAAGATATGGAGTACCCGTCATGGCTCAGTGGTTAATGAATCTGACTAGGAACCATGAGGTTGCGGGTTCAATCCCTGGCCTTGCTCAGTGGGTTAAGGATCCGGCATTGCTGTGGTGTAGGTTGCAGACACGGCTCGGATCCCGCATTGCTGTGGCTCTGGTGTAGGCCTGCACCTACAACTCTGATTTGACCCCTAGCCTGGGAATTTCCATATGTCATGGGAGCGGCCCAAGAAATGGCAAAAAGACAAAAGCAAAACAAAACAAAACAAAAGACAATAGCCAAGATATGATAAGTGTCCATCTGCAGATGAATGGATAAGAAGTTGTGAGATATATAACAGAACATTACTCAGCCATCAAAAAAAAAAAAAAAGAACTTCTGCCATTTTCAACAAATGGAGAGATCTGGAGGATATTGTGCTTAATGAAAAAGTCAGACAGAGAAGGACAAGTACTCTATGTTATTACTTATATGGGGAATCTAAAAAATAAAACAAACTAGTGAATATAATAGAACAGAAACAGAATCACAGATAGAGAGAACAAATTCATGGCTACCAGTAGGAGAAGGAAGGGGGGAGGGGAAAGTAGAGGGAGAGGATTAAGAGGTACAAACTACTATGTATAAAATAAATAAATTGCAATGATCTTTTGCACAGTGCAGATAAATATGGCATTGTTTTATAATTTAAATGGAGTGTAATAATATAAGTAAAATAAAAATATTAAATCATTACATTGTACATCTGAAACCAATATAGTATTATAAATCAACTATGCCTCAATAAAAAAGAAAAATTTTATATAAATGAGTAAATAAAAGTGAATTCAGAAAAAAAATGTCCATTTGGAGCCAAAAACATAATCAAGTCTCTGTTCATATGTACTATGTGGGAGAGCACCCAGAAAAGTTTAAGTCAGAAGCAAAGCAGTAATGCAGTGTTTTTATTGAAAGTTTCATTCCTGAATCAAAATGGGGACATAAAAGTTTTATTAAATATTCATTTACCAGGCTTAGAATATTTTGAGTTTTTTGTGATGTATCTACTTTCTAATTAAGAGCTAGAAATGATTGATGATATTGACATTTACACCCCTCATTTATGTCATATATTTCTGCATTGTACTAATTGGTTTTAGAGCCAGGGGAGACATGTTTTTGAACCGAACACTGAACTGCTGTTGCAGTTTTGATTTTTGTAACTCAAAGATCTATTGTCCTATTAACAAAATGATGTATCACTTTCTAATTGCATTTGCTTATAGAATCTAAAATTATGAGAATTTTGAATAGGTAAATGTCTATTTTCACAGAGAGCAAAGAAGTTATAAATGTGAGTACATTCCCTAGTGTACTTTACAATCTCTCTCTTTTTTTTTTTTTGGTCTTTTTGTCTTTTTAGAGTCACACCTGTGGCATATGGAGGTTCCCAGGCTAGGGGTAGAATCAGAATTGTAGCCACTGGCATACACTACAGCCACAGCAATGCCAGATCTGAGCTGGGTCTGTGACCTACACCACAGCTCATGGCAATGCCAGATCCTTAACCACTGAGCAAGGCCAGGGATCAAATCCGCAACCTCCATGGTTCCTAGTTGGATTCATTTCTGCTGTGCCATGATGGGAACTCCAATATCATTTTAAAGTTAATTTATAACAAGCATAACCACAGAGATGTTTGGGTTTAATAGTGAAATACTGTTGTCAGTATTTCTTGAATAGAGAAAACAAATACCTTGCTGAAAGGTGCATAGCTAAGAACATTGGGCTCTTGAGCCAGAAGTAGTTGATTGTACCTCTTCACTTTGCAGAATTATAAAGTAAATTGATTTTTGTACTGTTTGACATCTTGTGTTCATTAGACAGTATTTGGATTTATGAAAAGACAGGGGAAGGAGGTTTAAGAAGAGGATGGAGGCAGGAGTTCCCATCATGGCTCAGTGGTTAAGGAATCCAACTAGGAACCATGAGGTTGAGGGTTCAGTCCCTGGCCTCACTCAGTAGGTTAAGGATCCAGCATTGCCGTGAGCTGTGGTCTAAGTCACAGAGGCGGCTCAAATCCCGTGTTGCTGTGGCTCTGGTGAAGGCCGGTGGCTACAGCTCTGATTAGACCCCTAACCTGGGAACCTCTGTATGCTGTGGGTGCAGCCCTAAAAAAAACCAAAAGACAAAAAAAAAATAAAGAAGAGGATGGAGAAGGTCGAAATGAGAGAAGAGAAGGGAAAAAAGAGAAAGAGGAATATATTTTAGGAACACGATTATACTATGATGTAAAGCAACATTATGAATTTAAGGAGCGTTCCCTCAAGAGGGGTCCTTAAAATAAGGACAACTTCTTCAATCTTTTATCATTTATCCAAATCTCCCTTCCGCACCCCATCAACATTCCCTCCCTTTCCCACTGAAAGAATGTGGAAGGGAAGGTGATCCCTAGGCCTTGCAGCATCTGCCAGGGAATGATTCAGAAAACATAACTCATACAAAGACAGCACTTTGTTTTATAGCTCAGATGCCAAAATATCTTTAACAGCCACTGACTGAATCATTGATTGTCTTTCACCTTTCCCTGGATATGAAATTAATTTTTCTAAATTCTTAATCATCCCTCCCTAGGCATTACCACAAAGAAGAGCCTTCCTCAACAGAATTTAGTTTAATTAGCTATTTTGGGTTTTCTTTATTTAGCCATTCAAATTGCTGTTTGAATAACAGATATTTTGCTTGTCAACATTTAATTCTTGACATCCAAAGTTAATACTGATTTGGACTATTAAGCCTTTGATACCAAAGAGGCCATAACTCCATTTAAAAATTTTTTTTCTTAGACATATCTTTTTTTCATTAAAAATATATATTGTTTTACTTTAAAAAAAACCCTCTTTTTTAAAAAAGAAATAGGCATAGTGGGTTAAGAGTCCAACTGCAGTGGTTCAGGTCTCTGCAGATGTGTAGATTTAATCCCCAGCCTGGTGCAGTGAGTTAAAGGATGTGGCATTGCCACAGCTGTGGTAGGTTGCAGTTGCAGCCTAGATTCCATACCTGTCCCAGGAACTTCCATATGCCATGGGTGTAGCCCAAAAAAAAGAAAAAAGAAAAAAAGAAAAGAAAAAAAATATTCAGAAGAAAAAAAATTTTTTTTGTATTCTTTTAATAAGAAAACACCTTCAACTAATCTATGCTGAGCCAAATAGACTAACACTCACAAATTTGACAATGGAATAACTGATCACATAAAAAATGTGACTTTCATTATACATAACTCAGTTCACCTGAAATCCAGATCTTTTCTTTGATTCCCAATTTTGCACTTTTACACACAAACACATACACACACACACACCCTGTTAATTTTATATTCTAAATATTTCTCCAAACTACTAACCACATTTGCCTTCATTGAAACTTTTATTTATTTATCATACCTTCCCATTGCTTTAACAACTACTTCCTAACTGGCTCCTCAATCCAGTTTCATATCAATCAATGCCATTTCAATCAAATGACCTTTTTCAAACTCAAATATGATTTTATGTAGCTTTCCTGCTTAAAATTTCTTAATGGCTCCCTACTGCCTGCAGGATAAGTCAAAATTTGCTAATATGGTCCCTCTAAGACTTGGTTATGCCCAATTCTGCATCCTTATCTCCTTACCTGAGTGTGTATCACATCACATTCTAATTCCTTGATAACATCATGCGCTTTTTCACCTCATGTCTTTGTCAATGTTGTCTTTGTGTCTAGAACATCTTTGCCCTCATCCCCTTGTCTTTGTCTACCATATTTCACCCTTTAAGACTCAGTTCAGGCTCCACCTAATCCCCAAATCCTACCTTCACTCCCAGCACCAGAATTCAAGGAGTCCCTCCTTACACTCCTATAATCTCTGTGCATTCCTCTCCCCCTGCACTCTTCATGGACTGAAAAGGTCTTTATCTGGAAAAGTATATTTCTTCTACTTAAGGGTTTAAATTAAGAATCTATCTTCTTATGACCATGGCCCATGCATAAGTTTTTGTTGAATAGGAATTCAGGTTGTGGCTCAGTGAGTTAAGAAACTGACACAGTGTCTGAGGATGAGAGTTTGATCCGTGACCTTGCTCACTGGATTAAGTGAGCATTGCCACAAACTGTGGCATATGTTGAAGATGTAGCTAAAATCTGGTGTTGCTGTGGCTGTGGCATAGGCCTGCAGCTGCAGCTCCAATTCAACCTCTAGCCTGGGGACTTCTATATGCCACAGGTGCGGCTGTAAAAAGAAAAAGAAGTTTTTGTTGAATAAATATAGGAACCGTTGCTATATAGCACTTGTCCTATAAGCTCCAAGGATCTTTGTTTCTGTTGCCCCAGCATGGTACCACTGTCCACTTTGTGGTTCATACTAAAAAATAAATTAAAAAATTGCTGCGATCCCACGACTCAGAGTTTCTCATTTGGGAAGACTAATACAAAGAAAATGTTTCTCCCTAAGTGTTAATGTTGAAATAGAACAGTTTAAGAAACAGACTCACAGACATGGAGAACAGACTTGTGGTTACTAAGAGGGAGCAGGGGAGGGAATGGAATAGTCTGAGATTTTGGTGTTAATAGATACAAACTATTACATTTAGAATGGATAAGCAATGAGGTCCTACTATGCAGCATGAGGAACTATATCGAATCTCCTGGGATAGACCATAATGGGAAAAAATATGTAATATTATTATTATATATATGTATGACTGAGTCACTTTATTGGACAGTAGAAATGGGCACAACATTAGAAATCAACTATACTTTTTTTTTATTCTTTTTTTGCTCTTGCGGCATATGGAGGTTCCCAGGCTAGGGGTCTAATTGGAGACCGGCCTATGCCAGAGCCACAGCAATGCAGGATCTGAGCCACATCTACAGCCTACACCACAGCTCTTGACAATGGCCGGATCCTTAACCCACTGAGGAGGCCAGGGATCGAACCTGCAACGTCATAGTTTCTAGTTGGACTCGTTAACCACTGTGCCACGACAGAAACTCCCACATATCAACTATACTTTAATAGTTAATAAAAAATAGAATGGTTTATATTGAGTATGACCTATGTTTCTAGTATTGAGGAAAAGAACATAGTCACCACGAAATCACATAAACCCAGAACAAGGAAATCATGTTTTCCATGTCCCAGCCACCAGAAAAAGAATGAAGCCATCCTCGCTTGCCCAGGCATGTCTTTTTTACATTCTTGTCACCTTGTCTGGAGGCAGATAGAGACAGCACTGATTTAGGTAGCTCAGCCCCTTACACCACGTGCATGTTCTTGCATGAGCATGTCTCCCTTCTTTCTTCCATGAGATTTCAGGTAGCAAAGATAAGAAAACTACTAGGGCCATTTCATTAGCAAAAACGAGTCCAAGTCCCCTCCTGATGGTACATGAATTATTCTCTAACTTTACTCTATGAGAGCATCTATTCTAGTGGTCTGTGCATCCACAGGTATTATCTAGCACCAGCTTGCTGGATGCAGTGTGACAATCAGGACTGTTAATGAAGGGGAGAAGGAAGAAGAGGAAAAGCACAGAAAGGCTTTAGGAAGTGCAAATGAGAGTTCTTTTAGGGATAAAAATTAAAAAGAAAGGAAAATTGCTTACATGAATCTGTGGCTAACAGTGCAAAGGAGGAAGACAGCCATTTTGCCAAAGATACAGGATGTCCTTCTGGTCAAAAAGATTGAGCTCACCTTTAAGGCTTCTCTTTCCCTTCCAGCTTAGCCTGGTTTCTGAGTTTTGCATAGCCATGTAGATGTAGTGGTTCTCACTCTAAAGAAGCAGGGACCGCAATGCACATAGAATTTTGGAGTTTTTTAATACTCTTTTTTAATTATAACAAGATATTATATGTTTATTATAGAGAAACATTTACTACAAATAAGTAAAAGGAAAATTTTAAATCTTCCTTAATTACATGTTTCAGAAATCAATGTGTATAGAGGATAAAAATAGAATTATATACAGTACTTAGGAAAAGTGCTTTTCAAAGTTACCAATAAATTGTAAACATGTTGCCCATGTTAAATGTTCTTTTATAATGTTATTTTTAGTGTCCAAAAACATTTCATTGTACAGATAGACCTTAATTTATTTAACCAATTATGCATTGATGAACATTTAGATTATTTCCAATTTTTCCTATTATTACCTCTATGATGATTATAAATCAAAGTTTGGCAGTCATAAATATTGCCTCAGGAGAAGTTACTGCACATGGAATTACTATGTCAAATGATATGAATATGCTGAAGCTATTTGTATATAAAGCTAAATCACACTGCACAAAAGTTGCACTAATTTATATTCCCACCTGCAGGAGATAAAAGTGCCCAATCCCCAGTTCCTTACAGACAGTTTTTCAAAATAGAGTCATTGAAAATATTCTACAAAGCTCCCATTTAAAGACCAGTCTAATGATCACAGACAGTTTATTCAACCACTTGGATCCAATTCCACAATTACAGAAAACATTTTCTGTGCTAAGCTGTATAGATAGAACCAACACATTTAATTCGTCTAATAATGTTCTAATAAATTTGACCAGAAATAGTCACACTTTCTGATACAGAAATGTCCTTTAAAATTACACTTAAAATATTTTATGGTTAACTTTTCCATTTTGATGATAAGTTCTGATACTCATTCAGCTTCCTCCTGACAGAATTCACTACTGGACCAACCCATGTCCAAGAATAGTCTTTAGTTAGGGAAAAAGTTAGGGACAGTCTCTAGTTAGTCTTTATCATATTGAAAGCAACATTTTCCTCTGTAAATTCATATTTTGGTCCTTTCATTACCTAGGAAAGTATCTATTTCTTCTTCAAATATGCTATCTATTCTTTAGAAAAACAATCCCAACATCTTCCACATTTCCTTGTATAACATTATTTCTAAGATTGTGTCTCAGCAATCTGGAATTCCTATAATTATTTTTCCTTCTCTTTCCTACATCTTGGTGAACTCCTAGACAAGAGGACCTCTATCAAGGTCACCTTCCTTCATCCTGTATCCAACTTATAACATGTTTAGAATTAATTATTTCCCTTTGTGTATTCCCATAACATCTTGTATACATCTTTAGTATAAGCCTTAGTTATTTAATTTTTTAATTACTTGCTTGCATGACTGTCTTCATGGCTTATCTGCGACCTCTTTGAGGATAAAGAGTATGTCCAGGACACCCAAAACTGTACCTGTTAGACATGGTAGCTATTTAAAAATGCATACCTACATTACCTGAAACAGAAGTAAGATAAGTCAGACATTTATACAAACAAGATAGGAGATACAGAAGGTAGAAGTCATAGAGGGTAGTATATATCAGAGCATGATTATAATTTGGTTCAGTAGAAATGCAAAAATAAGGCAGAAAGTTGAATGGCCTTGAAAATCAAGCTGAGATAATTGATTTCTCATCATAGACAATGTGGACAAGTTTTGGACAGTGTGAAGAGCTCAGAGGGAGGAGCAACGGAAAGAAATCCATGATAAGGAGTCTATACCAGTATCAATAAGAATAGGGTAAAAATGAGAGATGAAGGAACCAGTGAGAGGGAAGAAGACTTACACTTGATCATTAATGAAATGAAAAGGAAGAAAAATAATGACAGGTAAGAAAAAAGGACAGAAATCCCTCCAAAGTGTCCAGCATGGGTAAACAGTCGAGGAAGCAGCTGCAGAAAGAGAAGGGTAATGGTTGGTGCAGAATTGCAGATACACCAGGAAGGAAGTTGGGATAATGGAAAGGTAATTTGATACACCACTGTGAGACTACTAAGAATGCGGTCCTCCAAGAAGCAATTTTAGAACTGTGGTGGAGGTGAGGGACAGAGTGCAAATGAAATAAGGAGTGAACAAGCTGAACAAACCTCTTAAGGAGTTTGGAGGCTTTAAAAAAAAAAGTATAAATAGTGTAATAAAGTGGGAGCCTGGCCAGGAACTTGGAGAGGTTGCTAAGAAATATTATGTTAGGTGAAAGTCAAACTCATTTTTGAGGGAAGTGGATACTTATATTCTTTAGTTCAACCCAGCAGAAAAATGAAAACATACTCAAGCTGCCACAAGTGGTTCCCAAATTATTATAGGGGTAGTTAAGACTGAAGAACTAGTAAGGTCTCCTGCATCCATGAGTATCAGTGGCTGTGTACAGGGTAAGAACTTAAATCACCCTTAATTTCTGTCCTATAAATTGTACATAAATATGGGAGAATGAGCTTGTTTTTCCTATGGGGTACTAGAGGAAAAGGAACCATCTCAAAATGATGAGATCAAGTGAAGCACCTGAAGGCTCAGAGATATTCTGCCAAAACATGCCAATACCTGCTATGATAATTTGGCTCTCTCAAAGCCATGAGGTCACAATCCTAGTTTCAATCTCCATGTAACAATACCCACTTCTACATCTGAACTATGGGTACATCACATCTGGGGGCAAAGATCTTATAAATGTTCATTTCTGAACATATATAAAATCAAGAGAAAGAGAGGATGAATCTTAAGTTAGCCTAACATGGAAAATAATTCAAAGGATGATGTAGTGATGATGGGTCAGAACAGATATTTTCTTTTGTCACGGGCAATAAGTCTTTGTTTTGTTTTTTGCTTTTCAGGGCTTTACTCATAGCATATGGAATTTACCAGGCTAGGGGTCAAATCAGAGCTTCAGCTGCTGGCCTGTGCCACAGCCGCAGCAATGCAGGATCCAAGCTGCATTTGCAACCTACACCACAGCTCACAGTAATGCTGGATCTTTAACCCACTGAGCAAGGCCAGGGATTGAACCCGTGTCCTTATGGATACTAGTCAGTTTCATTATGGCTGAGCCATGATGGGAACTCCAAAGGGCAGTAATTCCTAATGAAGCAAAGCCCAAACTGAGGGAAATTGGAATATATCATGTGGATTTCAGAATCTTGGAATTGTAATAACAAAGAATATAACATCAACATTTTCTTTTTATTCCCATTAATGATCCAAACGTTTCATGCTTAAAAACGCCTTCTGTCTCCCTAACGCATTTTCATACAGCATGCAAATTTCAAGTTGCTTCTCCAGGAAATACTTTCATCACCCATCCAGCAAGAGCCTATAAGACTTGTTCAAGGAGCTCTCCATCATCAGGACCAACGTGCTGTTGTCTGGGGGGCTAATAAAAAAGGTTATGTCCAGAGATGGGATTAAGATGGCGGAATAGAAGGACTGGAGTTCAACTTCTCTCCTAAAAACAATAAAATTCACAACTAAAGACTGAGCAATCTCCACCCAAATGGACCAGAAACCCATACCCTACTCCAGAAGAAAAAGAGGAGGCCACATCAAGAGGTAGGAGGGGTGATTTCGCAATATAAACAACCCCATTCCTCTTGGGTGGGAAGCTCCAAAGACTGAAAACTAACTGGCTCACAGAGACTCACCTACAGGAGTGAGAGTTCTGAGCCACACATCAAACCCTCACATACTGGGATCTGGCACTGGGAGAAAGAGCCCCTGGAGCATCTGGCATTGAAGGCCAGTGGGGCTTGTGTACAGGAGCTCCATAGGACTGGGGGAATGGAGACCCCATTCTTAAAAGGCGCACACAGACTTTCACGTGCACTGGGTCCCAGGGCAAAGCAAAGTCACCATAGGAATCTGGGTCAAACCTGACTGCAGTTCTTGGAGGACATCCTGGAAAAACAGGGGTGAATGTGGCTTGTTGTGAGGGAAGACATTGAAGGTAAAGCTCTCGGGAATATTCAGCAGTTGCCTTTCTCTGGAGGGGGCCATTTTGGGAAAATCTGGCCCCACCCGTCATTCAGCAGCTGAGAAGCCCCAGGGCAAACAACAATCCAGGTGGGATCACAGACCCACCCCTCAGTAAATAGGCTGCCTAAAGACCCCTCAGGCACACAGCTGCCTCTAATCCCATCCAGAGACTAAGCCCCACCCACCAGAGGGATCAGAATCAACTCCACCTACCAGGGGGCAGGCATCAGCCCCTCCCATCAGGAAGCCTACACCAAGCCCCCATACTGACTTCAGCGACAAGGGGGGCAGACACCAGAATTAAGAGAGGCTACAACTCTATTATCTGTAAGAAGGTCACCACACCAAAAACCTATAAAAATGAAAAGACAGAGAACTATAACTCAGATGAGGGAGAAAGAAAAAACCCCAGAAAAACAGCTAAGCCATGAGGTGATTCTCAGCCTCCAGGAAAAAGACTTTAGACTGTTGATGCTGAAGATGATGCAAGACATTGGAAATAAACTGGAGGCAAAGATGGATAACTTACAGCAAACACTGACCAAAGAGATACAAGATATAAAACTTAAACAAGAAGAGATGCAAAATACAATAACAGAAATAAAAAATGCACTAGAAGCAGCTAACAGCAGAATACAGGAGGCAGAAGAACGAATAAGTGAGGTGGAGGACAGATTAGTGGAAATTACAGATGCAGAACAGAAAAGAGAAAAAAGATTGAAAACGAATGAAGAGAGTCTCAGAGAACTCTGGGACAACGTGAAACGCACCAACATCCGTATTATAGGGGTGCCAGAAGGAGAAGAGAGAGAGAAGCGGACAGAAAAAATATTCCAAGAGATAATAGCCAAAAATTTCCCTAACATGGGAAAGGAGTCACTCACTCAATTCCAGGAAGCACAACGAGTACCATATAAAGTAAACCCAAGGAAGAATACACCGAGACATATATTGATCAAACTGACCAAACATTTAGATGATGAGAATGATAAAGACTATCATTTATGGACCACCTATTATGCTCCAGGCTTTTAATATACCTTGTCTTATTTAACCCATGTATAAATCACACAAGGTAGGTACATAAGAACAGAAATTCACAAGGGATAAGTAAGTTCTGAAGGTCACTTGGTTAATAAGAGATAGAGGAGGATTACACCTCAAATCTTTAATGTTCCTATGTTATTATTTCCCCTTATTAGTATACACTGCCTGGCAGTATTGTTAGAATCCTCCACTCCCCAAGTGCAAGTTGAGTGAAGTAGCCACATTTCATTCTTTGAAGGTCAGCCTTTCACCAACAGACCAAGTATTTTTTGGCAGCTTTCCACATCTGCAGGACTATCTGCATCACTAGTCTAGACCACATTTTCTATGTCTTTGAACTAGAGATACAAACCAATTCCAATCTTGAAGCATAACCAGACAGAAAAGAAATATGGTTGTTAACTTGAAACCTTGGGGAGATTTCAGATCTGCAGTGTGATCTTACCCAAATGATGAAACTTGAAAGCCAAGACTCTCCTTATAAGAATTAGATAAGTATGAAGATTTTTCAGATGAGAGGTAGTGATCTCTGTTTCTTCATATGAGCTATTTTTCCCTTCCAGAGTCATGGAAGGGTGGGAAGGGCAGGAAGTGTGGGTCTCCTATGCTGGCAAGTGTCAGAGCATGTTTATGAGAACTTTATTCAGGACAGTATGCAGCACAGATAATTATGGGCAGAATGAATAGGTGGATAAGATTTCAGTCTTGCTTCCAATGCTTACTAATTGGTTTCTCCCATGTCAGGCTAGTGTGACTCCTAAGATTTTATCATCTCAATTTGAAAATCTGCGCAAAGCACAATGAAGTTTCCTTCCCAAGTATATAGGTCTCCTCTTGTGAAAACCGATCCCACACAAGCACTTAAGGAAAAAAAAATACTACATACCTCTCATTCTTTTTTTTTTCTTTTTAGGGCTGCACCTGTGGCACATGGAGTTTCCCAGGGTAGGGGTCTAATCAGAGCTACAGCTGCCAGCCTATGCCACAGCCATAGGAATGCCAGATCTGAGCTGCATCTGTGACCCTCACCACAGCTCATGGCAAGGCCAGACCCTTAACCCAATTGAGAAAGACCAGAGATCAAACCCACAACCCCATGATTCCTAGTCAGATTCACTTCCACTGCGCCAAGACAGGAATGCCATCCCTCTCATTCTTAAAGGAGCTTCATAGCATTAAAGATTACTTGGCCCTTCCTCTGACTTAAAAGAAAGAATGTGAATTGCTGGTACTCAGGATGTTGCAAAGATCAGAGTGCCCTGATTGATATTGGGCACAAGGAGGTGTAAGCTGCTTGTCCTTATGCAGTAAAGAATGGACACAGCTCTCTGAGTCATAGAGAAGGGGCTCCCTTGATATATGGCCAAGTGCAGACAATAGCAAAGGATGCAGCAGGTAAAAAATGAACTGAGCCAGTGGTGTCATAATAACTGCACTATATTTCCTTATCAGTAAAATAAAGGAGACCAATGATACTTCTCAGCACCCACATGAGTCAATAAACAGCACACAGAAAGACTATGCCCTTTAGATATGCCACTACTTTTGCAGAATAAGCAGAAAATTTTACTATGTAGATAGAGCAAGATGGGGCTCTACTAAGCTACTTTCTTATTGCTAGAGTAAACTAGATAAACTTTGTCTAAATAAATATCCATAAATGCATCCTGATGTAAGTAAATGATTGAGTGAATAAATAAATGGGAAGAAGAGACAAACCTGTGAAGAGAAATTCCAAATTATTTATGTTGATATTCTGCCCTTAAGGAAATAGAGCTTGACTCATCACCTGTTAAACATGGGCTGTTCAGGCACTTCCTTCCAAAGAGTACAATATGGGAGAGGGGAAAAAGGAATTACTGTGGAGAAACCTAACATAAACTACCTCAGCTAAGTGATCAATGTCAATATCAACACCTGCAATTTATTTTAATAGTATGTATCTTTGATATGATGTGATAAAAATGGCAATTTACTTCTGTGGTCTTCCTTTCACAAACTGTGACAGATTAGTCATGAGAAAAACCATCAGACAAATCCTAATACAAGAACATCCTAGAGAACACCTGACTAGGATAACTCAAAATTGTCAAGGCCATCAAAATCAAAGAAAATCTGAAAACCAGTCCCAGCCAAGAGGAGCTTATAGAAATATGACCACTGAAGATAACAGTATTTTGGATGATATTGTAGAAGAAAAGGACATTAGGTAGAAAATAAGGGAATCTGAATAAAACATAGACATTAGTTAATATGCCTCAATATTTTTCATCAATCATAACACATGAGCCTTTTTAATGTAAAATGTTAATAATGGGGGAAACAGGGTGAGAGGTACATGGGAACACTCTATGCAATCTTTAGAATTATTCTGTATATATAAAACTGTTCTAAGTAAAGTTTATTTTAGAGAAGGAATGAATGAATAAATAGATAGATAAAACCACTATTTAAGAGCTAAAGGCAGAGTTGCAAAGAAAAAAATTACATGTCCCAGTACTGGTTCTGTTTTAAGCAGGCTGCCTCACATTTCCAAGCCTCTCATTTCCATGTCTGTAAAGGTAGTGTTGTGCAATGGTTAAGAAGCATAATATTAAGTCAGACATATAAAAACAAATGCTGTATGTTTTCACTTACTTATGGAATAAAAAATGAGCAAATAAATGAGCAAATACAGCAAAATTGAAACAGACTCACAGATACACAGAACAAACTAGTTGTTACAAGAGGGAAGAGGGGTGGAGAGAGGGGTACAACAGGTAAAGGAGATTAAGAGCTACACACTACCAGTTATAAAACAAAATAAGCCACAGAATGTAGTGTACAGCATATGGAATATTATCAATATTTTATAATAACTTTGTATGGTGTATAATCTATAAAAATATTAAATCACTATGTTGTACAACTGAAACTAAGATAACATTGTAAGTCAACTATATCCAATACATTTAAAAAAATTTTAAAGAAGTAGCATAGGCGGAGTTCCCGTCATGGGGCAGCAGAAATGATTTGGACTAGGAACCATAAGGTTGCGGGTTCGATCCCTGGCCTCACTCAGCGGGTTAAGGATATGGCATTGCCACAAGGTGTGATGTAGGTCACAGACATGGCTTGGATCTGGTGTTGCTGTGGCTGTGGTGTAGGATGGCAGCTAAGCTTCCATTTGACCCCTAGCCTGGGAACCTGCATATACCGCAGGTGTGGCCCTAAAAAGCAAAAAAAAAAAAAAAAAGGAGTAGCATAGGCTTTGGGATCAGATAATCTTAAACATGCATTCCAGCTTTGTATCTTAAAAGTTTTATGATCTTAGGCCATCATTTCATCATCTAAGGATAATAATATCTATCCCCATAGAGTTAATGTGATGATTTAATGAGATGGTGTGTTTGGAAGCATTTAGATAAATAGCAGTAGAAAAGTATGACAGATTAGTCATTGGAGGAAACTGGACACTTGTCAGGAACAAAGATCTATGATCTTTTATATGAATGGACAAAGCATATCAGACATTGCCTGTAGAGTGCTTTATTATCAAAGTCAAGTAGCAGCAAAGGCAGAGATTATAAGGCTAAACCAGTACTTTAGTCTCTCGGGACTTGGGAAAGTAGGACTCTTTCTCTGTCTCCTTCAAGACCAAGTCTTATAATCTCTCCTGGGAAGAATTGAGAGTTAAGGAAATGAAGCATGACTGCTTGTTTGGACTTACAGATGAAGAGAAACAGTCTGGTAGCACTGTCTTGGACCATATATAAAGAAATCAGCTGAGAGTTTTATTTATTTCAGCTGTTTAATGGAGAACATTTTGTCAATGCTTGTTGAAAACTTCATTTCTTTTCAAAGAATGATTGCTGCACCTTTCTCTTTAGGACCACCCACCTGATGTTTTAAGAAGATTTGGAGGAGAATAAAATGTTTTCCCAAGCATGTAGGAGCTGGAGCTTGGGCAGGAAGTTTCCACAAACAGCTTCAGAACTTAAGTCAAAGGATGTATTTCGGGCAGGACTTCATCTCTGTCCCCTTGCTCCCTGAGGCCAAACTTATACAAGCACTAAGCCTGTGCTACCCTGAGTACCCCTGCCAAAGATGCAAAATTCAAGCCACTGCCTACTCTCTAAATCCTTTTAGACGTACACAATCTTTTATAAATTTATCCTCATCTTTAGTCAGGTTCTTGGACTTCAGACTATACTACAAAGCAACGATCATCAAAACTGTATGGTACTGGTACAAAGACAGAAATCTAGATCAGTGGAACAGGATAGAAAGCCCAGAATTAAAACTATGCACCGACAGCCAACTAATCTAAGACAAAGGAGGCAAGAATATAAAATGGACAAAGGGCATCTTGTTCAACAAGTGGTGCTGGGAAAACTGGACAGCCACATGGAAAAGAATGAAATTAGAACACTCCCTAACACCATACACAAAAATAAACTCCAAATGGATTAAAGACCTAGATATAAGACCAGACACTATAAAACTCTTAGAGGAAAACATAGACCAAACACTCTCTGACATAAATGACATCAACATCTTCTCAGATCCACCTATTAGAGTCATGACAGTAAAAACAAAAATAAACAAATGGGACCTAATCAAACTTCAAAGTTTCTGCACAGCAAAGGAAACCCTAAACAACACAAAAAGACAACCCACAGAATGGAAGAAAATATCTGCAAAGTGAATCAACTGACAAGGGATTCATCTCCAAAATTTATAAACACCTTCTGCAGCTCCATACCAAAAACAAACAAACAAACAAAAAAAAACACCCCCATCAAAAAATGGGCAGAAGGTCTAAACAAACAATTCTCCAAAGAAGACACACAGATGGACAAAAAAATACATGAAAAGATGTTCAACATCACTCATTATTAGAGAAATGCAAATCAAAACCACCATGAGGTACCACCTTACACCAGCCAGAATGGCCATCATCCAAAAGTCTACAAACAAGAAGTGCTGGAGAGGGTGTGGAGAAAAAGGAACCCTAGTACACTGTTGGTGGGATTGTACATTGGTGCAACCACTGTGGAAAACAGTATGGACAGTCCTCAGAAAACTAAAAATAGAACTACCATTTGATCTAGCAATCCCACTCCCGGGCATCTATCCAGAGAAAACCACGACTCGCAAAGACACATGTACTCCGATGTTCATTGCAGCACTATTTGCAATAGCCAAGCCATGGAAACAACCTACATGTCCATTGACAGAGGAGTGGATCCAGAAGAAGTGGTCCATATATACAATGGAGTGTTACTCAGCCATTAAAAAGAATGAAATACCAGCATTTTTAGCAACATGGGTGGACCTAGAAACTATCATGCTAAGTGAAGTCAGTCAGACGGTGAGACACCAACATCAAATGCTTTCACTGACATGTGAAATCTGAAAAAAGGACAGATTGAACTTTTTTGCAGAACAGATACTGACTCACAGACATTGAGAAACTTATGGTCTCCGGAGGAGACAGTTTTGGGGGGTGGGAGGATGTGCTTGGGTTAAGGGATGGAAATCCTGTGAAATTGGGTTGTGATTATCATTACACAACTACAGATGTGATAAATTCATTTGAGTAATAAAAAAATAAGAAAAAAAATTATCCTCATCTTTTTCAACATTGGAATACACAACATTTAGCAAATACTTGTCTAAGGTCATATTGGGGTCATGGAAATACTGAAAATGGCAAAAGTCAGAGAATGGTTTTAGAGTCAGCAAAACTGGGGTTTAAATCTTGGCTATGCCCCTTGTTGACTGGGTCAACCTGCAAAGAGAGGTTACTCTTTGAACTTTTTTTTTTTGCTTTTTAGGGCTGCACTCACACTTTTTAGGCCTGCAGCATATGGAGGTTCCCAGGCTAGAAGTTCAATTGGAGCTACAGCTACCAGCCTACACCACAGCCTGAGTAATGCAGGATCCAAGCCACATCTGCAGCTTATACCACAGCTCATGTCAACACCAGATCCTTAACCCACTGAGCGAGGCCAGGGATTGAACCCCCAACCTCATGGTTACTAGTTGGATTCATTTCCCCTGAGCCACAATGGGAACTCCCTGAACCCTAGTTTCTTTACCTCTAGAAGGTCAATATATTCTTTACAAGACTCGAATTAGATGATGAATGCAAAGTACCTAGCACAAGACTGGGTATAGGCTCAATATTCAATTAAAAATATGTTCATCATTATATCATAATTCTCCTAATGTGGGAAACAGAATAAGGTACAGAAATAGAGCCTATTTTTTTTTTGTCTTTTTAGGGCTACACCTGTGGCATACTGAGGTTCCCAGGCTAGGGGTCTAATCAAAGCTGTAGCTGCTGGCCTACAAGAGGCCAGATCGAGCCAAATCTGCAACCTACACCACAACTCACAGCAACACTGGATCCTTAACCCATTAAGCAAGGCCAGGGATTGAACCCGCACCCTCATGGTTCCTGGTCAGATTCCTTTCTGCTGTGCCATGATGTGAACTCCAGAGCCTAATAATTTGAAAGTAGTTGGTTGAGAAAAAAAAATTAACTCTCAATGAGACTGTGAATCGTTCCAGTTGGTTGATTGGACTTGATCCAATTTTAGTCATCATGGTTTTAAGTTACAAAATAAAATGTGATCTACTGAGAACTAAAAGGGCAACACAAGACAGTCTGATCAATCCTTGCCACTCCCTATCATCTGCTACCACCCCACTACCACAACCCACGTGGCCACAACTAGCATCCCTCCACCTTCCCTGGAGCCTCTTGTTACAGGATCACTTCATGTGTTTTGTCACAACAGAGGCCCGTAGCCCAAGGGAGGATCACATCTATTCCTGCTACAGGTGATACATGTCCCAACCAGACTCTTCAAAGCAGAGCCAGTTCCGTGTTCTTCACCCACTCCAGCTAGTTCAAGATATGAGCGGAATCTGAAGAATTCAAGCTGATTAGATTATGACTTCCATTCCCTTGAGCTTACTTGTTCTTTTTTAAATTTTTTGTCTGTTTGTTTAGCATACAAGGTACTTCTGTTTGTAAAAAGCCAATGAAACATTAGCACAGTATCTTCTGGTTATTTGGGTAGCCAACAAAAAATATCTTAGTATTCATCATAGCCTAACAGAAAGACTAGAATGGGAATCAGGCTGTACCAAGAACTGAAGTTCTGGTTTCCTGCACTCTCAAGAAAAGGAAATTTCCAGGTTCCAAAATAACAAATAATCTCATCTTCTCTTCCTTTTTTTTTGTTGTTTTTTTGTTTTTTTTTGCCTTTTCTAGGGCTGCTCCTGCAGCATATGGAGGTTCCAGGCTAGAGGTCTAATCAGAGCTGTAGCCGCTGGCCTATGCCAGAGCCACAGCAACTCAGGATCCAAGCTGCATCTGTGACCTACACCACAGCTCACGGCAATGCCAGATCCTTAACCCACTGATCAAGGTCAGGGATAGAACCCACAATCTCATGGTTCCTGGTCAGATTCATTAACCACTGAGCCACGACGGGAACTCCCTCATCTTCTCTTTCTAATCCCCACTGGCTTTCAGTCTGCCAGCCCCACTGTAGTAAATTCAGGTCTCACCACAGACTCATAGATTGGGAAAAGGAAGTTCACACAGAAGTCTGGCCTGAGTTAAATGTTTCTCCAGTGATTCTGAAAGTGTGACATCTTATCTGATATGTGTTAACTCCAGCTGTACACAGTCTCCTGGAACAAGGAGCATTTTCCTTCCTCTCAGCCAACCTATTACCTCTGAATCTCTGACAAGCTTCCTCATGCCTGATTTGTCTCAGCTCCAACAGGGAAATATACTGTATAATGCAACTGTACAAATGGTATATCTGAGAATTCATGTGCTTCCTTTAGCAGTTGTGTTTTTTAATAGCAATAGCTGGGGTCATAGGTTTGTTTACCTTTTATTTTTATTTTCAAGAAAGAAAATAAAATATTTTCTTTTCCTTTCTTTCTTACTTTCTTTTGCTTTTTAGGGCTGCACCTGCTGCATATGGAAGTTCCCGGGCTGGGGTCAAATCAGAGCTGCAGCTGCTGGCCTATGCCATGGCCTATGCCATAGTCATAACAACAAAGAATCCAAGCCTTGTCTGAAGTCTACACCATAGCTCAAGGCAATGCCAGATCCTAAATCCACTGAGCAAGATTAGGGATCAAACCCTCATGAGTACTAGTCAGGTTTGTTATCACTGAGCCACAACGGGAACTCTCTAAACAAAATATTTTAAATGATGTACAATACAGTTAAACAACATCTGGTCTAGACACCAAGGCAATTGCAGGTTAGCCAGAAAGAGGTTCAGCTGGGCCTTACTGAAAATTCCTCTTAATCAAAAGATGGCAAAAAGTAGAAAACCAAGAATGACAGTCACATTTATTGACTCACCTATTCTGAATTAAAGATGATATTTATTCAGGATTTATTATCCCACTCAGGATGTTGTGAAACGTTTCAAGAATGATTTTCCTGAAACCAAAATTCTCAAGGAGAATTTCAGTTACATACAGCACATTACAGCTGAGAATTCTTTTTTCTTTGACTTTCAGTTTGTATTTTTGTAATATGCTCCTAGAAGCAAGAAAATACCATTTATTTCCTTTCCAGTTTTACTTGTTGCATTTAGCAGGGTAAGAATTCTTGCCTCTAGGAAGATCCTTGTGGAGTAAGGGTGATTGTGGGGCTGCCTACCTCAGAGTTTCTGAGGCTCCAAGGTCAGTGGTTAGTACAGGACAGGCAATTTTCATGACTGGTTTCCTTCTGTTATGGGGAGCCGGGTTCTTTGAAAAAGTAGCAGTTTCTCTCTGACCAAATAGATTTTAGATATTTAGAAGCATTTGTATTGAAAAAAAGGAGCAATTCCAATTTCAAAACCTAGGGAAAAAAAGTTTTCACTCTTCAAAATTAGAGACAGCTGAGGATGAGCAGACTGAGGAGCATGAATGGAAATCTTATTCTGTATGACTTAAATTGACAGGGAAATGGATTCCAAAAATAATTAAACCGGCAGTTAGCGTTAAGTAAGAGACTCATCTAGGGCATTTGATCCTCTTCCTCCTCCTCTTCTTCCACTTTTTCTGCCCTCACATCTCTTCTTTTTTCTAATCTCTTCCTCCTTCCTCCACCTCTTCCTTCATTTAAGGTAAATGGAAGACCATACAAAGGCAAAGAATGAGCTCTCTGCTAATATAATAAAAACTTTAAAATAGAGAATCACTAAGTCTTTAATTTTGAAAGATGTTAAGGCAGAAACAAGAGTAAGTCCCTGAACTGGGAAATATCGCTTTTAGATCACCCACTGACCTTTTCCTGATTGTCATTTCACACCCTCTCCCTCCCCTGACAAAACTACGCATAAGGTAAGGATGCTACCAATGAAAAGAGGCATATAGGTATGGAGGCTGCAAAGATTCGCCTTCCCCCAAGTAGATTCTTTCCCCAACAATTACTTCTGGGGTTGTGACCCTTGAAGCTTTTTCTCTGTATTCCAAGCTCCTCTACCTCTCTTAGGCCCTCTACTGTCCACTCCATTATTAGTCACAACCTGGAACCTCCGGGCTTGGTCCAATCCAAGGCTTGGTCTCTTTTCCTGGCATTGGCTAACCTCTAACAGAATAACTCTTTCATCAAGCCTCCTATATGTTATTCTCTGTCCCATGAAGAAAACCCCCACTGACTTGATCCCCAAAAAAACACAATCTCACTTGGGGGCTGTTTTTGTTTTAGGAGTTAATCTGCAGCAGTTAGTTCTTCCAGAAGTGTAAGCTACTTAAGGCTGACTACACAATAAAGCTACAGCAAGAGGGTCTAGGGGTTGGCTTTTTCCAAGTCAGTGTAAAATGCCAAATGAGAGCTCTACCTAGTATTCTAGGTAGTAAACATTAAATTTAGTGCAACAGAACCATGCCAGCACATTTGCACACACATACATGTGTGTATTACGTCACCACAGGACAAGTATTTGTTTTCAGAAACAGTTTATTACTGATTCATAGTGAAGAAAGAATATCTCCATAAGCTGCATAGGCTCTGCCCCTGGATTTTCATTCTTGTATAGGCAAAGATATTCTTCCGTTTTGTTCAACATCTGACTTCCAGGTCACAACTTAGAGCTTCTTTATATAAGGACATAGGTTCTCCATAACCAAATCCATTATTTGGAAACTTCCCTTAAAAAATTGACACGTCAGTTTCTCCCCATCAAGTTAGAAAAGATTAAAGTTTTGATAATACACACAGTGAGTAAGAATATGAGGAAAAAGAGGAAGTGATCAGGAGGGATGTGGATCTCACCTCCTCCCATAAATACATCAAAAATACATCTACATGTGCAACAATTCTCAGAGAATACCCACTGAATTCTGGCATAAGATCTCATACAACCGAAACTGCAAGAAAGATCACCATGTAACTGGGCAGAACGAAAGAAAAGAAAAGAAAAAAAAAGAAACAGGATGGGACCTGTGCTCCTAGGAAGACGTTGAGGAAATGGAAAGGTTCCCTCACCCTGAGGAGCCCCCTTCACCAGCTGAGAGGTCAACTGGGAGAGTACTTCAGTGGCTCAGAGGAGAAGACAGCAGCTGGCTTGCCTTAGACAGGACAAGCAGATGGCCCATGCTACCTTGCTAAACTTCCCAACCTGAGACACATGCCTGCTGGCGTGTGCTATGGCTGGGTGCTAAAGCTCACTTGCCCTTCAGGGATAGACCCAGAGAGAGAACTCAGTTTGGCTGTCCAAAGACAGTCTGAAGAGTCTGAAGAGTTATCTGAGTCACAATTGGAGGTGTGCATAGGACAGATCTTGGATCCATGATAGGAATCCCATTGTCAACATTGGTGGAAAGGGAGGGATGTGGCCCTGCTAAAGCAGCCACATCCTTAGGGCACTCACAGTGGGAGAAGCTTCACCAATATTAGCTCTGGGATCCTACAGGCATCTATGTGTTGCCCATATGAAGAAACATGGCTAAAATCTAGCCAATTCTCAACAGGTGCGTGATTTCTGTAGATTTATGCCACCACCCACTTTGTGAGTGCAGAACCTGTGGGACATCTGAGTGGATGACTGGTAATCCCTTGGCTGGAGCAGGTCCAGCACCAGTAGCAATGGGCTTTGTAGGCACCTGCACATGGAGGTGAGGCTGGGGTCTGGGCTGATTCCCAGTGCTCCCACAGCAGGTCCAAGTGTGCAATTTCAGTGAATTTGCACTGGCACTTTTGTGAATACAGTGCCTGGGCAATGCCCAGGCTGATCAGAGGTGTTCCCAAAGATAGGGTGGAGCCAAGGGCAGTGCCAACAACAGTTTACTTTGTGAACATGCACAATGGGTGAAAGGCAATATCACAGAGTACACATCCCAGTGGACAGCCCCTGTAGAGGTTTACTCAGTGGCTCCTTTCCCAAGAGGAGTGTTCCAATCCCACCTACCTCCCACCACAGCTTAGAACCAGATCTAGGGGTTGCTACTCCAACAACTAAGGGGCAGACCCAGCAGGGCTGTAACAACTACATAGTAAAGATGAGGCCATGCCAAACATATGGTGTAGGCTCCAGTCCATACAACAATAATCACAACCCCTAGTAAGGGGATAATGATCAACACACCCTGAGGAAGGTGTATCAGGATTCATATCAAAAACAGCCTTCACACCAGAAATTTTAGACTCATGCAGTCTACACAGGGATGCTTCCACATAAAAGCAGCCTTTCAAGACTCTAGTAGTTAACTGTTTCCCCTAAATTTATAGAGTCAGAGAAAGATAATAAAAGGAATAAGCAGAGGAACCACTTCCAATTTAAAGAACAAGACAAATCCCTTGAATATGAACACAAAGCTATACCAAGACATAATGTAATTAAAATGGCAAAATTAAAAGATAAAGAGAGGATTCTAGGAGCAGAAAGAGAAAAATAATTAGTTTCAAGGGATCCCCATAACTATTAGCTGATTTCTCTATAGAAACTATGCAGGGAAGAAGGGAGTGGCAAGATATATTCGAAGTTATGAATAGGAAAAAGCTGCAACCTTAGATACTCTACTCAGAAATGTTATCATTTGGAATAGAGGCGAGAAAGAATTTTTTGGACAAGCAAAAACTAAAAGAACACAACAATACTAAATGTATCCTAAAAGAAATAGCAAAAGATCTTCTCTAAACAAACAAAAAAGGAGCAAGAATCTATAGGAAAGGAGAAAACACAATAAGAAAAGCAAATGTATAAAAGAATGGCAGATCACTTAATTAAGCACAAAAGCTTTTAAAAAATCAAAAAGAAAAAGAGTAAAAGTGATTAAAACTACAACGAAGAGGAAAAGGATAAACATGAAGGTATAAAATAGAACATCAAAATCATAAAATGCAGAGAAGAGAAGTGAGAAGATTTAGAGTTTTTTTAAGAATGTGTTTGAGCTTATATGACTTCCAGTCTAAAGCAAGTAGATACAGCATACCTGAAACCAGGGTAACCACAAATCAAAAACCTACAATAGATTCACAAATACCAAAAACAAGAGAACACTCATAATACAAAATAAATCCATCAAACTACAAAAGGAAAAGAAAAAAAGAAAAAGAAAGGAACAAAACAAGAAATACAAAATCAACCAGAAAACAAGGTTTAAAATGGCAATAAATACATACCTATCAATAATTACCTTAAATGCCAATGGACTAAATGTTCTGTTCAAAAGACTTAGGGGTGGCTGATAAGATTTTTAAAAAAAAAGCAAGAACCTACTATATGCTTTCTACAAGAGACCCACTGTGGGGTAAAGGATGCAGATTGAAAGTGGGGAAATGGAAAGAGATATTTTATGCAAATAGACTTAAAGCACAGGCCATCAAGAAAGATAAAGAAGTACATCATATAATGTTAAAAGGACCAATATAAGAAGAGGATATTACACTCTTACAATATATGCACAATATAGGAGCCTCTAAATATATAAAATAAATATAAATACATAAAACAGACACAAAGGGAAAATTTGTGACTGGAAGACAATAATAGTAGGAGATTTAACACCACACTGAAATCAACGAATAGACCTCTTAGACCAAAAGATTCAATGAGGCAACAGAGACCCTAAGTGACACAATACAATGGTTAGGCTTAATTGAAATCTTCAGGACATTATATCTTAAAAAAAATACACAAACTTTTCAAGTGCACATGGAACATTCTCTAGGATAGCCCATGAGGATGTGTGTTTGATCCCTAGCCTGGCTCAGTGGGTTAAGGATCCAGTATTGCCACAGGCTGCAGTGTAAGTCACAGATGTGGCTCAGATCTGGCATTGCTATGGCTGTGGCATAGGCCAGCAGCTGTAGTTCTGATTCGACCCCTAGCCTGGGAACTTCTATATGCCACAAGCATTGCCCTAAAAAGAAAAAAAAGAGAAGAAAAAAATAGATAATTTGAACACACTGATCATTAGTAGTGAAATAGAATCTTTAATTTAAAAACTCCCTACATACAAAAGTCCAGGATCAGATGGCTTCATTGGGGAAGTCTACCAAACATATAAAGAAGAACCAATCCTTTACACTGATACTTTTCAAACTTTCCAAAAGATTGAAAATGAGGGAACATTGCCAAATCATTCTATGAAGCCATCATCATCACACTGATACTAAAATGAGACCAAGACACTACCAAAAAAGAAAATTACAGGCCAATATCTTTCATAAACATAGACATACAAATATTCAACAAAATATTATCAAACTGAGTCCAATAACACACAAAATGGATCATATATCATGACCAAGTTGGATTCATCCCATGGGCACAAATGGGTAATTCAACATACACAAATCAATCAATACGATACACCACATCAACAAAAGAAATGACAATAACCACGTGATTATCTCAATAAATGCAGAAAGTGCAATTAATAAACTTTAACATTGAATCATGATAAAAACTCTCATCAAAGTGAGTATAGAGGTAACACATAGCAGCATAATAAAATCTATTCATGACAAACCCACAGCCAACATAATACTCAAAGGTGAAATACTGAAAGCCTTTCCTCTAAATTTTGGAACAAGACAAGCCTGCCCACTTTCACTACTTCTATTCAACATAGTACTGAAGGTCCTAGCCACAGTAATCAGACAAGAAAAAGAAGTGAAAGATAAAAAGAAAAATTGGAAGGGAGGCAGTAAAATTGTCATTACATGCAGATGACATGATTACACTATATAAAAACCCTAAAGACATTAAAAAAACTATTAGAACTGATAAACGAATTTAGCAAGGTAGCAGGATACAACATTAACATACAGAAATCAGTTGTGATTGTTTATACTAACAATGAAATGTAAGAAAAGGAATATAAAAAATAAATCTCTTTTAAAATAGCATTAAAAAATACTTAGGGATAAACCTGGCCAAAGAGGTGAAAGACTTATATGTTGAGAACTATAAAACATTGATAAAAGAAATTGAAGATGGTTCAAAGAAGTGGAAAGATATACCATGCTCTTGGATTGGAAGAAATAATATTGTGAAAATGACCATACTACCCAAAGCAATCTGCAGATTTAATGTGATCCCTATTAAATTACCCATAATACTTTTCACAGAACTAGAACAAATAATCCTAAAATTTAAATGGTATCATAAAAGACCCAGAATTGTCATAGTAATCCTTAGGAAAAGGAACACAGTTGGAGGCATAACACTTCCAGACTTCAGACAGCACTATAAAGCTATAATACAGTATGATAAAACTACAATAATCAAAACAGCATGATACAAGGCACAGAAACAAATACATAGATCATTGGAATAGTATAGAGAGCCCAGAAATAAACTCACACTGCTACAGTCAATCTATATCAAAGGAGACAAGAATATACACTAGAGAAAAGACAGTCTCTTCATTAAGTTATGTTGGGAAAACTAGAGAGCTACATGTAAATCAATGAAGTTAGAACACTCCCTCATACCATGTTCAAAAATAAACTCAAAATGGCTTAAAGACTTAAATAACTTGACACCGTAAAACTGGAAGAACAGAATATATGGAAAACATTCTCTGACATAAATTGTACCAATGTTCTTTTAGATCAATCTCTCAAGGCAAAAGAAGTAAAAGCAAATATAGACAAATGGAATCTAAAGTTTATCAAACTTACAAGCTTTTGCCCAGCAAAGAAAACTATAAACAAAGTGAAAAGATAACCTATGGAATGGGAGAAACTATTTGCAAATGATATGTCTGACAAGAGCTTAATTTCCAGAATATACAAACCACTCATACAGCTCAACTAAAAAAAAAAAAAAATCAAAAAATGGGCAGAAGACCTAAATATACATTTCTCCAAAGAAGACATATGGGCAACAGACATATGAAAATATACTCAATATCACTAATTATTAGAAAAAAATGCAAATCAAAAATACAATTAGGTATTATTTCATACCAGTCAGAATGGCTATCATCAAAAAATCTAAAAATAATAAATGCTGGAGAGTATGTGGAGAAAAGGGAATCGTCCTTCATTGTTGGTGGGAATGTAAGCTTGTGCTTCCACTATGGAGGACAGAAAGGAGGTTCCTTACATCTAAATATTAGTTAAAAAAATGTTTAAATAAATAGTCTGGAATAGGGTTTCTATCCCTGAGGACAAGCCAATCTCTGGAGTATCTTCCTCTTTTGTAAACCTCATTTAAAGGACTAATTTACGTAGTTCATGGATCAAAATTTCTGTAGAGAATTGTGAGAACCTCCTATAAAAGCTGGACAAAAAAAAAGTCCAATTGGTTACAAATGTTTTGTGCTTTACTCAGAGTTTATCTTGAATTTTTTATTCATTACTAAGAAGAGTTGGTTGTGTGTATTTAAAAAGTAATATTTTAAGTGCCTACATTTTAAAATATATTTGTCTTGTGACTGTTCACAGTTTAATCTAATGGTATTTTGAATTATATTTTTATTACATAACTTTATCAAGAACTGCTGGAACGAGTTCCTGTCATGGTGCAGTAGTTAATGAATCCAACAATCCCTGGCCTTGCTCAGTGGGTTAAGGATACGGCGTTGCCATGAACTGTGGTGTAAGTCGCAGATGCAGCTCGGATTCTGTGTTGCTGTGGCTCTGGCCTAGGCTGGTATCTACAGCTCCAATTCGACCCCTAGCCTGGGAACCTCCATATGCCATGGGAAGCGGCCCTAGAAAAGGCAAAAAAAAAAAAGAACTGCTGCAAAAAAAAAGGATGCAATTTCCTTAAAAACTAATAATAGAGTTACCATATGCTCCTGCAATCACTTCTGGGCATATATCTGGAAAAGACAAAAACTCTGATTTGAAAAGATACATGAACCCCAATAGTCATATTCTCACTATTTACAATAGCCAAGACATAGAAGCAACTTAAATACCCATCAATAAGTGAATGAATAGAGAAGATACACACACACACACGCACACACACACACAATGGACTATTACACAGCCCTAAAAAATGAAATAAAGCCATTGGTGGCAACATAGATGGAGCTAGAAATTATTATACTAAATGAAGTAAGTCAGACAAAGTCAAATATCATATGCTATAACTTATATGTGGAATTTTTAAAGTCATTTTTAATGGTACAAATGAACTTATTTACAAAACAGAAACAGAGACTTCAAAATCAAACATGGTTAACAAAGAGGGGTGGGTATATGATAAATTAGGAGCTTGGGATATAGAGATACACTAGTATTTATAAAATAAATAAATAACAAGGTCTTAGGTCCTACTATTTTGTAATAACCTGTAATGAAAAGAACATGAAAAAGAATATGTATACATATATGTATGTGTGTGTGTGTGTGTGTGTGTGTATGAATGAATTATTTGCCTATACACCAGAAACTAGCTCAACATTGTAAATTAACTATACTTTAATTTTAAAAAAGAATGTAAGGGAGTCCCCCCTGTGGCATAGTAGATTAATGATCTGGTTCATCTCTATGGAGGTGCCAGTTTGATTCCCAGCCCTGTGTAGTGGGTTTATGGGTTAAGGATCTGGCATTGCTGCAGCTGTGGCATAGCAGCTCTGGCTCTGATTATATTCCTGGCCCAGGAACTTTCATATGCTGAGGTTGCTGTTGAAAAAAAAAAAGAAAAGAAACAATATGAGGAAACACACACATATGTATGCTCACCTGGGGTAGATTAATCTCTTTGGAAACCAATTTGTCAATTTCTCTCAAATGTTCCCATATATACAATGATGTGTATAAGCATCAGTGTTTATAATAATGTAACACTTAGAGCAGCTCAAAGTTCCACTGATAGAACACTAGATAAATGTTATACATTATTCAGCCATAAAATACTGATCCATGTGATAGCATGGATAAACCTTGAAAACATCGTGCTAAATGAAGTAAGCCAGTCACAAAAGACCTAATATTACACAATTCCATTTACAAGAAATATTCAGAACAGGCAAATCCATAGGGACAGAAAGTGAATGAGTGGTTGCTAAGGGCCGGAATAGATGGGGGCATTGGTAGGTGACAGCTAAAGTTTCTTTTGGAAATAACGGAAATATCCTAAAATTCACTGTGATGATGGTTGCACAAGTCTGTGAATACACACACACACACAAACAAAAATCACTGAACTGTACACTTTAAATGGATGAATTGTATGATATGTGAATAATATCTAAATAAAGCTGCTACCAAAATAATTTACAGATATGACTACCTGTAAGTCAGAAACATCTGTAATTTAAAAAATAGGAGTTTCTGTAGTGGCACAGCAGAAGTGAATCTGACTAGGAACCATGAGGTTGCAGATTCCATGAGGTTGCAGATTCCATCCCTGGCCTCACTCAGTGGGTTAAGGATCTGGCATTGCCATGAGCTGTGGTGTAGGTCACAGACATGGCTCCGATCTCTTGCACAGTGGCATTGCTGTGGCTGCAGAATAGGCCGGCAGCTACAACTCCGATTTGACCCCTAGCCTAGGAACCTCCACATGCCATGGGTGTGGCCCTAAAAAGACATAATAATAATAAATAAAAGGGTAACATATATGTAAAATGTATATATATATTATAGCCCTACAACAGAATAGTATGCAGCTATTTAAAATACAGATGTCAATCTACGCAGCCTAAGAGGAAAGATCTTCAAGATGTGTTGTAAAATAAAAGGGAAATGTATAAATATTATTACTTCATTTATATAAAAATATATTTGTGTATATAAAAAGACAATCATAGGAAATTTCTGGGAAAATACTGTATCAATCAACTGATGAGACAGAGAACAAATTTCCCTAAATATTTCCAAGAGAAGAACTGAAAACACCCGAGTAACACATGATTTTAAAAAAGCTTAGGAGTTCCCACTGCAGCTCAGCGGAAACAAACCTGACTAGTATCCATGAGGATGAGGGTTTTATCCCTGGCCCTGCTCAGTGGGTTAAGGATCTGGTATTACCACGAGCTGTGGTACAGGTTGCAGACCTGGCTCAGATCTGGCGTTGCTGTGGATGTGGTGTAGGCTGCTATTTGTAGGTGGCAGTTGTAGTTCTGATTCGACCCCTAGCCTTGGAACTTCCATATGCCACAGGTGTGGCCCTAAAAAGCCAAAAAAAAAAAAAAAAAAAAGAGAGACGCAGGGTGAGATGATGCCAGGTTCAGCAAAAGCATGAAATCACTACTATCCCTAGGCTGGAGAAACACAGGGGGGATAGTCTCACCAAATCCAAGGTAGTAGAGCCACTCAAAGGATGCTAGAATCATAACTGATCTCCTGAGAGAGAGAGAGAGGCAGACCACAGAAGAGATGAATTCACCTTAGAAATGCCACATGGAAACTGAGGTGGGTTTCTCCCTCTTCCTATGCTATAGTCTCCCAGTATATTTCATTGACTGAACTTTCCTAGAAACCTGAAGATAAAACAGAGCTCTTTCAGAAAAGAGGAGAAATGGAATCTGAGAGCAAATAAGCAAATGACTGGTAGAATATCACACAATAATTCCTTGAGTGTGGTTACCTCTTTGGATTACAGCTTTGGTTTGGTGACAATGGAAGACCCTTCCTTTGTGCTTGTTAAATATTTCAAAGTACATATATATTATTTTCAACATAATAAAAAATGTAAGTATAGTAATTTTCCACTTTATTTTATTTTATTTAGTTTTGTCTTTTGTCTTTTTTAGGGACACACTGTGGCATATGGAGGTTCCTAGGGTGAACCAGATGTTTATCCAGTTTCCTATTGTTCCATGAATATCACTTTCTTGGTTGGCAACACCTGAGAAAGAAACATCAGCTCCACATACCAGAAACCTGGCATTCCTACATTTCTGACCATAATGCCATCACAGCAGTACCAAATTTTCACCTCTTAACCTCTAACAATTTATATAAATAAACACATTTATTTTTATAAAAATGAAGTCTTACTATACATGTGACCTTATTAAATATTTATGTTAATGTCAACAAATCAACTATATGTTTTATATTGATATGTATTTACATATATCTGCTTCATTTAAAATTTTTATTATTTTACTATTAATTATTTTAATTAGTTTTTTGTGTGAATAATACCGTAATTTACTGAGCCAATACTCTGTCATTGAAAGTTTAAATAATTTCCCATCTTTGACTGTTAAAAGCAATGTCTCAGTGAAAATCTCTATACATGTTATCTTTGTGATTGTTCCTGAGTATACCTAAGGAATATATTTTTCTATTCACTGTGGCAAATATACATAGTATCCTGCCATCCTTTCTATTAAAGCTTGATTTTCCCAGGTCTGTATCCTGGCAGATGGAAGCTCATAATCTTTCCACTTTAGAGGAAACTGCATGAAAATGGCCTGAGTAGCTTGGCGCTCCAAATTGAATTAATTGGTCCCTCAGGTAAGTAATTTTGAAGTTCTAATGGACCCTCGGGAACAGAGGGAGTTGCAGGGCTGAATTTAGTTATCATTCAGGCCTGACAATATGAAGCACAATCAATAAGCAGGGAGGTGAAAACCTAAATGGGGTTAATTTAACACACCTACTAAAGCTCCCCCTGTCCAAGAAGCTGAATTTGGGGCAGGTGTGAAGGGTAATAATTACTAGAACTTTGAATCATAATAGCCCTGGTTGGGAGGAATTAGGGGATTAAAATATCCTGAATATTAAATGTTTTTCAGGATATGGCTAGAGCCACAAATTAAAAGCATTCTTCTTTTTCTATAATCTGTCTTTCATAAGTGCAGAAGACTTAAGAGAAAATTTTACATACTAAAATCTATTTTGAGATAGGCACCATGAAACAAGCACTTCCCAACTCAAAGAAACATTAACATGATAAAATGTTTGTGGTGAAAAAAAAAAAAAACCTCAAATGTATAAGTAACAATAATATAATCATTACCACTATCTTCTAAAATGACAACCTTTCAAAATTCATCATGTGGGAGAAAAAATTCAAAGCCAAACGGGTCTGGATAACCTCCAGAAAGCAAACTAGGGAACACATGAGTACGGTGGGCACTTTAACAGAATTTACAAGGATTTGGGTGACTGTTGCATCCTCTACAATTTTCAGAATGACTCGAAATAAAAAAGCCTTAGAGATTACATATTCTGTTTTTGGCTATGCATTATTACCTCTTCCCTCTTTTCATTTATTTTCATTGAAGGAACTGCCTAGTCTCCCCATCAGGATTGTCAATCATTTGGCTCATAGGTTCATCTTAATCATAGGCATGTTATCCAGGCTATCCAAGCAAAGTATCTCATTCCCCTGGACAGAGCAGTTGGCTCAGGCATAGTTTCATGACAAAAGCATGGCCAGTGATGACCTATTATTGAGCATTAATGGAGGCTGAGAGAGAATTTCTCTTCTTCGAAGATCATAAGCCTATGAACCATGTTAAGCATATGGCTGCTAGAAGGTACCTTATTTATTTCATGGGGAAAAAAAAACCCTTTCAAGATACTCAAGTTCTATTTTTTTTTTCTTTCTTAGGGCCGCACTCTCTGCATATGGAGATTCCCAGGCTAGGGGTCCAATCAGAGCTACAGCTGCCAGCCTACGCCACAGCCACAGCAATCCAGGATCCAAGCCACCTCTGTGATCTATACCACAGGTCACAGAAACGCCAGATCCTTAGCCCACTGGGCGAGGTCAGGGATCGAGCTTGCAACCTCATGGTTCCTAGTCAGATTTGTTTCCACTGTGCCACGAGGGGAACTCCAAGTTCAATTTTTTTTCATTTTTAATTTTTATTTTTTTGTATTTTTCTAGGGCCGCACCCACAGCATATGGAGGTTCCCAGGCTAGGAGTCTAATTGAAGCTGTAGCTGCCAGCTTTGGCCAGAGCCATAGCAATGCAGGATCCTAGCCGCGTCTGCCACCTGCACCACAGCTCACAGGCAATGCCAGATCCTTAACCCACTGAGCAAGTTCTATTTTTAAATTAAGATACTTTGTGGAAATTTTCTGTCTCTTGCAACTAAAAAATTCCCATTCGAAAATCCTGGGATCATTTGATTTCTATAAGACATCACCTGCTTCTAAAGCAAAGATTAATGTGAAACTGATAAATTCCACCATGATTCACTTAGTTGGATGTAATATGGAAATTTGGTTCTGGTTTGATTTTTTTTTTTTTGTCTTTTTAGGGTCACACCCATGATACATAAAGGTTCCCAGGCTAGGGGCTGAATCAGAGCTGTAGCCATAGGCCTATGCCACAGCCACAGCAATGCCAGATCCCAAGCCTCATCCAGGATGTACACCACAGCTTGCAGTAATGCCAGATCCTTTAACCCAATAAGCGAGCCAGTGATTAAACCCACATCCTCATGGATACTAGGCAGGTTCTTAACCTGTTGAGTCACAAAATGAACTCCTGGCTACATATATACATTCCAGGATTACTTGTGTTGAAGAATACATTTGACATTCACATTTCTTCAATCACTGACCACACTGAGAATAATCAAATGTTTCTTTCATTATACACCCATTCATTCATTAATATTACTGCCTGACAACTTATTCCATCTTTCTCAAATTCATTTAACATACCTGCTTATTCCCATCATCTTTATTTAAATAGAAGTGTTGCTCCTGTCCTGAAATATATTTAAAATCATTGTAATGGGCAGGGGAAAGGAGAGTTGCAGCTTAATGGTTGAAAATTTCAGTTCTACAAGAGGAAAAGTTCTGGAGATCTGTTTCACAACAATGGGAATATATTCAATATTACTATGAGTTGTACTGTTAAAAATGATAAAGATGGTAAATTTTATGCTTTTTTTACCACAATAAAAATTATAATAGCATAAAACATTAAAATGTGTTTGAATACTACATAGTGTTACAGGCCAGATTTATCTGAGGCAGAAAAATATATTGTTGGAGAAAAAAATGTTCTGAAGAGCACTTGGGAAGGAAGCCGAACCCCCAGGGTTGACTTGGCATTGATGCTTTCTAAAATGAGGAAAATTATTCTATATAATAGGAGATAAAGGAATTGGAGGACCTGGGGGAAATCCAGGACAGAGAGATTAAAAAAAAAAAAAGAAAAGCAAAATGGTTGATTAAGACACAATTTGCCCTTACACATGACAATATGAAATGTTGGTGCTGGTAAATTCTTTGCAGTGAGATTCATAAAGACATTTAATTACACATCTGAGTGATTGATACAGCTTGGAGGAGAACTTACATGAGCCATTAACACTTGTGATGGAAACTGATGGAGGATAATGTGAGAAAAAGAATGTGTGTGTGTGTGTGTGTGTGTGTGTGTGTGACTGGGTCACTTTGCTGTACAATGGAAATTGACAGAACAATGTAAATCAGCTATAATGGAAAAATTAAAATCATATTAGAAAAACAGAAGAGCCATTGAGAAGTAAAGTTGAAAAGGTCCCAACTGCTGTCTAGATTTAAATGGCTTAGGAGGAAGCAGAGAAAATTGTGGAGTAGAAGGACCTTGAATTCACTTCCTCTCACAAGCACACCAAGATCACAATTAACTGCCGAACAACCATTGATCAAAAAAAGACTGGAACCTATAAAAAAAGACATTCTACCTCCAAAGACATAAAGAAGATACCCAAAAAGATGGTAGGAGGGGCACACTAGTGATATAATAAAATCCAAATTGCCCCAAGTGGGCAACCTATAAATTGGATAAAAATTATGTTGCACAAGTTATCTCTTAGGAATGAGAGTTCTGAGATACATATTAGGTTTCCCAGCCTGGGGGTCTTAGCATTGGGATGAGGAGTCCCAAGAGCATTTGGCTTTGAAGGCCAGCAGGGCTTGAATACAAGTGTTCCCCTAGGACTGTGGGAAGAGAGACTCCATTCTTGTAGATCATACACAAGGTCTCATATGCACTAAGAACCAGGGCAAAAGCAGTGACTTCATAGGAGTCTGAGCCAGACATAATGTGGTCTTGGAGGGTCTCCTGGAAAGGTGGGGTGGGGGCAATGTGACTCACCAGGGGATAAAGGACACTGGTGGAAGAGGTACTAATACACATCTTCTGCAGGCCCCATTTTGGCACCAAGACCTGACCCAGCCCAACAGTCTATAGATTCCAATGCTGGAACATCTCAGGCCAAACAACAAACAGGAGAGGAACACTGACCCATACATCAGGAGATAGGCTTCCTAATGATTTACTGAGCTCATAGCCACTTCTAGACACACTTCTTGACGTGGCCCTGCCTACCAGAGAGCCAAGTCGTAGCACCACCCACCAGTGGGTATGTACTGGGTCCTCCAAAAAGGAAACTTGGAGAGGCCTCTACACCAGCTTCACAAGATACCAGAAGCAAGAAAACTGTGATCTGGCAGCTTGTGGAACTGAGTCTGCAAACACAGATCAGAACCTACCCTGGGACCAGCTGGTTCCTGGCCATTGGGTGACAAGAGGGAAGTATAATGTAGGGGCAAATAGGACATCCCCAACAGAGGGCCACTTCTCCAAGTCAAAAAATGTAACTAATTTACTACATACATAAAAATACAAGTATAAATTTAGAAAAAAATGAGATACCAAAGGAATATGTTCCAGATGAAGGAAAAACATAAAACCCCAGAAAAACAAATCCAAAACCATTAACAAAATGGCAATGACAACATACATATTGATAATTACCTTGCATGTAAATGGATTAAATTCTCAAACCAAAAGATAGATTGGATGGATGAATACAAAAAAGACCTGTAAATTTTCTGCCCCAAAGTGACCCACGTCAAATCTAGGGGCACATACAGACTGAAAGTGAGGGGATGGGAAAAGATATTCCATATGAATGGAAATTTTTTAAAAAATTAAAAATAAAGTTTGTTACAACAGAAAAAGAACACTGTCTAATGATCAAGGGATCAATCCAAAAAGACGATAGAATAGTTGGAAATATATATGTACCCAACAGGGGAGCACCTCAGTATATAAGGCTAATGGTAATAGTCATGAATGGAAAAATTGATGGTGACACAATAATAGTAGGGAATTACTATTGAAATAAGATTGAAATTATATTAAGCATTTCTTCTGACCATAAGCTATGAGACTAGAAAAATAACCTATGAGAAAAAAAACTATAAAAAACACAAACACGTGGAGGTTAAACAATATGCTACTAAACAACCAATGGATCACTGAAGAAGTCAAAGAGGAAATCTAAAAACAGCCAGAGAAAAATGAGAACAAAACCGTGATAAACCAAAACCTATGGTACACAGTAAAAAGATTTCCCATAGGGAAGTTTTAGCAATACAGTTTTACTCAGAAAACAAGAAAAATCTCAAATAAATAACCTAGCATAACACCTAAAGCAATAGAGAAAGAAGAAAAAACAAAACCCAAAGTGAGTAGAAGGAAAGAAATCATAAAGATCAGAGAATAAAAATATGAAATAGAGTTAAAAAATAGAAAAGATCAATAAAATTAAGAGCTGGTTCTTTGAAAAGTAAGACAAAATTGATAAACAACTAGGTTTATCAAGAAAAAAGTGAGAGGGTGCAAATCAATAAAGTTAGAAATGAAAATGAAGTTACAACTGACACCACAGAAATACAAAGGATCCTAGGATACTACTACAAGCAACAATATGACAATAAAATGGACATTGCAGAATAAATAGACAAATTTTTAGAAATCTCCCAAAGCTGAACCAGGAAGAAATAGAAAATATAAACACAGCAATTACAAATACTGAAATTGAATCAGTAATTTAAAAACTTCCAACAAGCAAAAGTCCAGCATCAGATGGTTTCATAGGTGAATTCTATCAAACATTTAGAGAGGAGTTAATGCCTATCCTTATGAAACTATTCCAAAAAATTGCAGAGAAGTGAACACTTCCAAATTCATTCAGAGGCTACCATCACCCTGATATCAAAACAAGGCAAAGGATATCACACTCAAAAAGGAAACTACAGGACAGTATCACTGATGAACATAGATCCAAAAATCCTCAACAAAATACTGGCAAACTGAATCCAACAATACATCAAAAGGATCATACACCAGGATCAAGTGGAATTTATCCCAGAAATTCAAGGATTCTTCAATATCCACAAATCAATCAGTGTGATATATGACATTAATAAATTGAAGAATAAAAGCCATATGATCATCTCAATAGATGAAGAAAAATTTTTTGGTAAAATTCAACATCCATTTATGACAAAAAAAAAACCTCTCCAGAAAATGAGCATAGAACAAAATACTCAAAATAATAAAGGCCTGTATGACAACCCACACTAACATCAAAATCAATGGTGAAAAGCTGAAAGAATTTCCTCTAAGATCAGGAACAAAACAGGGATATCCACTCTTGTTACTTTTATTCAACATAGTTTTTGAAGTCCTAGCCATAGAAATCAGGGGTAAAAAGCATATAAAAGGAATCCAAATTGCAAAGTAAGAGGAAAAACTGCCACTGGTTGGCAGATAACATGATACTATTACATAAAAAATCCTAAAGATTCCACCTGGAAACTTAGAGTTCATCAATAAATTGGTAAAGTCACAGGATACAAAATTAATAAACAGAATTCTCTTGCATTTATATAGACTAAAAACAAATTTTGAGAAAGAGGAAGAAATGAAACAATCTCATTTTCCATCACATCAAAAAGAATAAGGCACTGAAGAATAAATCTACCTAAGGAGGCAAAAGACCTGTATTCCAAAAACTATAAGACACTGATGAAAGAAACTAAGGACAATACAAACAGATAGAAAGATACACTGTGTTCTTGAAATAGAAGAATCAGTAGTGTCAAAATCACTATACTACCCACGGAAATCTACAGATTCAATGCAATCTCTATGAAGTTATAATGGCATTTGAACTAGAAAAAAAATCTTTTAATTTGTATGAAAACACAGACGACCCCAAATAGCCAAAGCGATCCTGCAAAAAAGAAAAACAGAGCTGAAGGAATAAGGCTCCCTGGATTTAGACTATACTACAAAGCTACAGTAATCAATACAGTATGGTACTATCACAAAACTAGAACTATAGATCAATGGAATATGATAGAAAGCCCAGAAATAAACCCACATACACATGTTCAATTAATCTATGACAAAGGAGGCAAGAATATATAATGTGAAAAGATAGTCTCTTCAATGAGTGGTGCTAGGAAAACTGGACAGCTACAAGTAGAAGAATGAGCTTATAACACTCTCTAACACCATACACAAAAATAAACTCAAAATGAGAAAACACTTAAACATAAGGCCAGATGCTATAATACTCCTAGAGGAAAATATAGATAGAACACTCTGACATAAACCATAGCAGTACCTTTTGTGATCCACTCCTGGAGTAATGAAAATAAAAACAAAAATAAACAAATTTTAATCAAATTTAAAAGCTCTTGCACAGCAAAGGAAACCACAAAATGAAAAGACAACCTACATACTGTGTAGAAATATTTTTAAATGATGCTACCAACAAGGCATTAATTTTGAAAATACACAAACAGCTTGATATCAAAAGAACAAACATCCTATTCAAAAAACGAGCTAAGGAGTTCTGCTGTGGCACAGCAGAAATGAATCTGACTAGTATCCATGAGTATGTGGGTGCAATCCCTGGCCTTGCTCAGTGGGTCAGGGATCCAGCATTGCCATGAGCTGTGGTGTAGATCAAAGACATGGCTTGGATCCCATGTAGGTGTGGCTGTGGTGTAAGCCAGCAGCTGTGGCTCCCATTCAACTCCTAGACTGGGAACTTCCATATGCCATGGGCATGGACCTAAAAAGAAAAAAAAAGAAAAAAATGGCCAGAATACCTAAATAGATATTTCTCCAAAGAAGACATACAGATGGCCAATAGGCACATGAAAATGTACTCAACATTGCTATTATGAGAGACATACAAATTGAAACTACATTGAGGTACCACCTTACTCCAGTCAGAATGGTCATCATTAAAAATGCTACAAATAACAAACATTGTAGAGAATGTGGAGAAAAGGGAACCCTCCTACACTATTGGTGGTAGAGTAAATTGGTATAGCCACTATGGTAATGGTATAGAGGTTCCCTAAAAAAACTAAAAATATAACTACCAAAAATAGAAATTTGATTCTGCAATCCTACTCCTGGACGTTATCCTAGGAATACTCTAGTTTGAAAAGATAGGTAGATTCACTCCAATGTTCACTGAAGAATTATTTATGATAGGCAAGACATAGGAATACCCTAAATGTCCATTGACAAATGAATGGATAAAAATGATGTGGTATATTTATATAATGGACTATTACTCAGACCTGAAAAAGAATGAAATAATGTCATTATCAGAAACATGGTTGGTGCTAGAGAATATTATACTAAGTGAAGTAAGCCGGACAGAAAAAGACAAATATCATGATATTGCTTTTATATGGAATCCAAAAAAAGGATGATACAAAGAAATTTATACACAAAATAGAAATAGATTAACAGATACAGACAACAGGGTTACCAAAGGGGAAAGAGGAGAGAGTTAAATTAACACTTTGATGGAAAAAAATGTACAAAGTCCTTACAAGCATTTGCCTGACACTCTCTCTTTTTTTTTTTTGGCTTTTTGGCTTTTTGGCCTTTTGCCATTTCTTGGGCTGGTACTGTGGCATATGAAGGTTCCCAGGCTAGGGGTCGAATCAGAGCTGTAGCCACTGGCCTACGCCAGAGCCACAGCTACATGGGATCTGAACCGCGTCTGTGACCTACACCACAGCTCACGGCAACACTGGATCCTTAACCCACCAAGCAAGGCCGGGGATCGAACCCACAACCTCATGGTTCCTAGTCGATTCATTAACCACTGAGCCACAATGAGAACTCCCTTGCCTGACACTCTCTTAAGTGTAACTATTACTATTGATTTTACTAAGCACCTGGAAAAGTGAGAATATAGCCCTTCTGGTCCTGGAGGAGGAAGTTTGCCCATACAGGTCTCATAGTGTTTCCTTTTTCTTCTGCAGCTTCTCCTACTAGACTGGTGTCTGGTTTTGAATAGACCAAATTATGAAAATTGTGAAAGTGTCTGTTTCCCTTCTCCCTCCCAGGAAAAAGACATTCCTAACATACATTCCTAGAGTTTGTGACAAATGCTCCTAAAAACTCTAGATAAACTTGAAATATTCCTTAATCTCTTTTTAATTGAATTGAATTGAATTGTCTGGCTTGCCTTCTATGGCCTTGTTGGTAAATATGATATACTCTGAGTTTAGAATTATTGGTGCCAGTGCCTAGACTTTCTTGTCATCTTCGTTTCTATGAAGTATGAATCTGAAGGAATTTTTTTTAATAACAATAAAATAAAATGTCTTACAAGGCACTTTCCTGTTCACAATCTGATTAGTCTCCACAGTAACTTATAAAAATGGTATCAGTATTAATTCCATTGTACAGACAAGAAAACTAAGGCCCAGAGATTCTAGGCATGTTGTCTAAATCATGGTCATACATAGAGATCCCGTTGTGGCGCAGTGGAAATGAATCTAAGAACCATAAGGTTGTGGGTTTGATCCCTGGCCTCACTCAGTAGGTTAAGGATCTGGCATTGCCATAAGCTGTGGTGTAGGTCACAGTCATGGCTTGGATCTGGCATTGCTGTGGTTCTGGCATAGGCTGGCAGCTTTAGCCCTGATTTGACCCCTAGCCTGGGAACTTCCATATGCCACAGGTGTGGCCCTAAAAAGCAAAAAAATAAAAATAAAAATAAAAATAAATAAATTATAGCCATACATGTTTGTCCCTACTATCATGCTAAATGCATGAACATGAACTCATTCATTTCTTGATGTCATTGAATGACTCACAATTTTTTGGTTTTAATATTGCTTTCCTGATGTTTTCACAGTTTTAAAGGCTGGGGCTTTATTTCACATATTATATTTTCCTTTAAAAATATTGCCTGTCCTCAAATCTCTTATAATAGTGACACCAGGAAAGCCAACTGATTTGAAATACAGTCATTAGTATTTGACCACTAGAAAACCAAGTCACTTCAGTCACCTTCCTTATTATTTCTACCAGCTTAAGTTTAAAATTCTTGAAATGCATGATGTCATTTAAAGGAAAAATTGCATTCAAATATTCATTCTATTCTTTTTCTTTTCATTTAATAACTCAAATGAAAGACTTTTAAAACTTTGTCTCATTTGAAAACTTTTACATTGGTAATTCACTGCCTCCAAACCATTCAAAGCCCTCAGCTTCAGATATGAGTGGGCGGTTGCATTTGTATTCTCCTTCCAGGCTATGAGAGAAGTAACTTTTGTTCTCCATTTTACCCATTTTCAGAAATAGCCACAAGAATCTAGACAAGGAAAAGTAGAATATATTCTTTAAGCAGAATTACAGAGTGGAAAGAATAAAGTTCTTGAGTTTGTACTTATGTTCTTGAACAAATAAGTTCACCTCTCTCAGTCCCACTTACTTTACAGTAAAAACAAAGAATAGGATTGTGTCTTGAAGCCTTCTAAGGTTCAGAGTTGGTGCCTCAGGGGATGAAGGAAGTAAACTAACCCAGAGATAATGTGATCCCTCCAACTAGCTCCAATGAAAAAAAAATTTCCTTGGCTTATTTTATTATTGATTGGACTTATGGGAAATATTTAATATGAACAAAAAAAAGGATTCTGTGACTAAAAATATTTGAAAATTACTGATCTACCATCCCTTTATAATTCAACATTTATTGCTCTGATCTCACTCTAAAAACTACTAAATTTTCCCACTATACTATTCATAACTATAATAAGCATGCCCATGCCTGCAAGTTAATTATGCTTGTGTGGCCTTCCCACCAAAGGTATATAATATTGTCTAATAGAATAAGTTTTAAACACTTTTCCAGATGCTTTCACATTCATGATCTCATTCAATTAACATGAATTTGCTGACCTTCATCAACTTGCAACCACTAAGCTAGCTGTTATAGGTAGTACAACAAAGAATGTAAGGAATTAATATAGCATAGGCTATTCTGTATAAATTCGAAGCAAAACAGTGTAGTCAGTAAGAAGAGCTCAAGACCTGGGATAAAATGTATGTGTTTGATAATGCTGGCTCTATCACTGATGAAGGTAAATCTTTAATCTATCAGCCTCAGCTTTTTCACCTGCAAGATGAAGAGAAGGTCTACCTCATAGGGTGATTCTTTTGGCTAATAATAATATTTAACATATGTTTGAGGGCTTAAAGTATTCTGAGCCTTTTACATATATAATCTAATCTAGTTCTAGTTCTTGCAACAACTAAATAAGTTTATTATTAGCTCTAATTTACATATGAAATAATAACTGAATCATAGAGAAGCCTTCCAAAGTCACACAGCTAGTAGGCAAAAGAGCTTTTTCAAAAAAATTTTTAATTAAAGTAGATGATTTACAATGTTGTGTTATTTTCTGGTTATAGCAAAGTTATACACACACACACACACACACATATATATTCTTTTTCATATTCTCTTCCAGTATTGTTTATTACAGGATATTGAATATAATTCCTTATGCTATATTTATTTTATATATAGTTTGTATCATCTAATGGCAAACTCATAATTTATACCTTCCCCACCACCTTTGGTAATCATAAGTTTTTTTTCCGTGTCTGTGAGTCCGTTTCATAAACAAGTTCATCTGTACCATATTTTAGATTTCACATATAAGCTATATAATATGGTATTTGTCTTTCTCTTTCTAAGTTACTTCATTTAGTATGATGATCTCTGGTCCAACCATGCTGCTGCAAATGTCATTATTTCAATATTTTTTATAGCTGAATAATATTCCACTGTATATACATACCACATCTTTATCCATTCCTCTGTCAAAGTACATTTAGGTTGCTTTCATGTCTTGGTTATTGTAAATAGTGCTTCAATAAACATTGAGGCGCATATATCTTTTAGAATTGTAGTTTTCAAGAAGCTAGCTTTTAAACTCATAGCCTCTAAGTCCAGAGTACATGAACATAACCACTGTACCATGCAACAGCACAGAGGCAAGCATCAAACACGTTGATGAGGGCTAAGTAGGTACTGATGATGACTTATTTCTTCTCTCTGGGACTGATCCACTCTCTTTTCTGTGTGGGTGCAAATACTGAGTAATACATAACAACACAGTATACCAGAAGCCACAAATAAGAGCTCAAGTACACATATATAATATCTACTCTATAACATAAAAGAAGAAAATAAATTGTCTAGCAGTAGAAGAAATTAATTAAGAAGTGAATTCTAGGTGGACCTTACAAAAAGAGTGGGTATGAGAAGACAAAGAAAGTAGGTCAGCATTTCTAAGAAGCAGAAGAATATAACCAAAGGCCTGAAGCTGTAGAGAAATATGGAGATTGGTGGAAGGGAATAAAGTTGGAGATGATTGCTGTGTTGCATATTTACAGACATACCCTCCTTTAGGCAAATGTAACATATAAAGACGACCTGAATTTGGAGGGGAAACAACAACCAGTAAGCTATAAAAAGTATTCTGCTTCTCAGAAGAATAAACTAAAGAAGTTATCTTGAAATAATGAGCTTCCTTCCAGAATTTGTGTTTCATTTTCAGAAAAAAAAATTAACTTGTTATTTTAAAATATATGTTTATTCTTAAAGCAGTGGCATACATGTTTAAGAGCATAAACTTTCCCTTCTCACCAAATATTTTATAGGAGCTCAATATATAAAATAGAAAAAGAGGACAGATCTAGATGAAGCCAAAATGTTAACGATAAAGTCTTGCTTTCTGTATAATCCTAGTTCAGCAAGCAGAGACCTTTAAGAATGAGTAGCATCTCTCTAAGCCCAAGCGGTTGTGCAATTCTCTGTGTATTTGAAAAACATAATAACTAGCCAGCCTCTCTGGCTAATATTGGTTTTATACTATTACCACCAGCCAGAGTTTGAACTGAAACAGCAATAGCAGGTAGCGGAGGTATAGCCAATGGACTCTGCCAACCTGAAGCCAGGTAAATTTATCATAGGCCCATGTAGTATATTGTTAAGTAGTATGTTACTTGCCTTTTATATTATTATTTCTGTGTGTGTGATATGTTTTTTCCATAGTATTTCTTACATGTGAAAAAAAATATCTAGATATAAGACCTGGAGGGAGTTGGTACAATACCAGTTTTTTTCTTGAATATGGGACAAAATCAACTGGAGTTCTTCTCCTCTGTTCTTTTACTGGTAAACATGACTTTCTGTTCTATTTTGGAAGCATAACCCAAGTTCTCTCCTTGATTTTCATTTGTGTAGAATCACCCACCACACCAAAAGAAAAGATGAAAACTAGCATTTCTACAATGTATAATAAAATCAGGCACTTGAGAAATTCATGTCTGCCCAATTGCTAGGTTATTAAAAAACTAACAGAAGAGAAGCAATTTCCTTTCTTGAAAAACAGCTTCCATAGAGCCCTATAGAATTATTTCACTAACTAGTAATTGGAACTCTAGTCCCCCAGGGACGTCCATACAAAATGAAATGAAATGTGAAATCTTATTTATTGCCAAAAGAAGGAGTATAAGCTCATCCGCATAAGAGTTCTTAAATTATCTGCATATTCCTTTTCAGCATGGTAGAAATTGGTGAGGAAATCATTGTCTTTCATGTTTCCTCTGAGTATTCCTGTTTTGCTCTTTCATTACAAAGGGGCCATTACATTTTTACAAACAAGTCATTATCCAAAGTATATAGACAAACAACGTTGGGAGCACAAAGGACGTCTTATTCTAGCCAGTGCAAGTCCTGGAAAGCTTTCCAAGAGGCTCCAGGACAGGCTTGAGATAGAGGAAGCAGTGAAGAAAAGCAAGGAACTAATCTATGGTGTCAGTTTACTATGCTCTACACACTGTGCCAGGCAGTGCACCTGTTGGAGAAGCTCACCACCAAGCCCTTCACACCCCCTTGGATAGTTATCCTCAACTGCCTTCCAAGTCTCCCCTTGCCTCCAACAGTCAGGGTCCTCAGGTAGTCTCCCGTGGGTTCCTCTTGCCCTTCGGAGAATAGTTTATCTATATACTTTTCCTCGGTTCTTCCTCATTCCCTCTTGCAATGATCCCCCCATCCCATTTTTTTACTTGCTTACAGAATGTGTTTGAGCCTATTTGACTACCAATTTAATGCAAGTAGATAAAGGAAGGGATGAGCATACTTGATGACTTTTTTTGTCTTTTTAGGGCCGCACTTGTGGCACATGGACGTTCCCAGGCTAGGGGTCGAATGGATCTGTAGCTACAAGCCTATGCCACAGCCAGAGCAACGCTGGATCGGAGACACATTTGCAACCTACACCACAGTTCATGGCAATGCTGGATCCTTAATGCACTGAGCAGGGCCAGGGATAGAACCTGCATCCTCATGGATGCTAGTCAGGTTGATTTCGACTGAGTCATGATGGGAACTGCTTGCAATGCTCTTTCAAGGTTCTTTCTAGGTTGCAGCTAATCTCATCAAGAATTTGATGGATTTTAATGTATTATTAAGTTTCCTTTCCACAATTATACCTCAGTAATAGCTTGGCCTGGCAAACAAATCCAATACCTTTACTTCTGAGGGAAATTTTGACGTAGTAATAAATCAGAGATAGAAGAATGTGGCTGCTCAGATCAATCTCAGTTGCCTAAGGCTTTAAAATGAAGTATTTGGAGTACTTGAAATGTTTAAAAACATGATAGAAAAGGTCATCAGTAGAAACTTTAGCCTCTCTTAACAGTAGATTCCCAACCCTCTTTAGGAAACCTCTGCCCTCCTCTCCTCTCTGGCTTCCATTCAGACTTCTCACATTCTCATCACCAGAGTGCTGATTTTGTTTTTGCCTTTGTAGTTCCAAAAGTGAAACAAACACCACCTCATTCACAGGAACATGTTTGTTTTACAAAATTAGCCTTCTTGTAAACATGAGAGGACAAAAGAGCCAACCAAGCATCATAACAAGATTAGTTGAGAATCTATCCTCATGCAGGTAGAAGTGTAGTTTAGGATTTTAACCATGAATGCAAGCAGGATATGCCTAGCCTTCTTCTTGTTATAATAGTAAGATTCTAAAGTATTCCAAGCTTATTGAAACTATTACAAAATGAGGAGTAAATTAAATGTATCTAATTATCAACCCAGATTTTTCTCCATGCAAAAGATATGAGATGCCTTTGGAGAAAGGCAAAGAGGTGGAGGGGGCTGTAAGTTGAAGTTCTGGCTGCCTTTTTCAGAATGAGAATGATTTCTAAAGTACTCCAGTAGGATAAGAATTAGAATTCTGAAATCACTGGCTATAAAAATTTTAGGTTTACGCAACACCAAAGCTTCAGTATCCAAAGACGAGTTAGCCTAGAAAGCAAAGAAACAAGCTCACATTTGCTCTCCAAGGCAAGTTGAGAAAGTCAGGTGATGGGGCCAAGACTGGGAGTTGTCCCAGATCAGTTACATTCTCAACTTTCTTATCCACATAATCTCTATGTGCAGATTCCTCTCCTCTAAGATTTCAGGAGAGGACATGAAAAAAGTCCTAAGAATCAGAAATCAGGGGAGAAAAATCTGTAAATATGAGGAAATATAACAAATCATTTATTTTTACTTGCCTGTAGAATGAGTGACCCAGTCTGGAAGGTAAGATTTTCTTATCTGAAATTATACAATACCCTGCTGCCAGATTAATTTTCCTCAAGAAAAGACCTGATCGTGTCAGGCATATAGCAAGGAAGCTTCCAGGCTGTACAATCTGCATCCTTCTAATTGCATTTAGAAAAATCCACCCTCTCTGAATGCTGTCATATCTCATATTCACTGGGGAAAGAGGAGAGGAAAACAATGGACGTGGGGAAGTGAAGACCTGACGTGCATCAGACTCTAAATGTCCCAAGTATTAATTCAATAATTCTCTCTGGGTATTTACCAGACATCTCACTCTAATCAATTCCATCTAGAATTCAGTTTCTAAGAAAAACGAAATCCTGTGATTGTCCAGAACACTTTTATTCTAAAGGGGTACAGTCTGGTACTTTAAAATCCAATGTTCCCCTTTTAAAAGAAACATTCTTTAAAGCCCTCTTACTCTCCAGACATAAATTCAAAGATAACCTATGTAAATATATCATTCAAAGGTAAGTAAAAGAAAGGCCATTCATAATATAAAAAAGTCTTTTTAATATTTAAAAATCAGATGGGATGTGAGGCAAATCTCTGTTGTGCCAACTCCTTGTATAATTCAACCTATCTAGCCTCCCTGACTCAGATCCCTACAATGCCTAGAGCACTCCCTAATCATATGACAACCAAATCCTCCCACAAATTTCTTAAAGGTTAGCTGGTCTGCAAAAAACTGCCCCTAACAACTGCTGAGGCTGAGAGATTCACTCTGTCATCTTTGGATAAAGGCCCAATTCCATAAGGAAAGGCACTCAGTAATCAATCTGACAGTTGGGGCTTTTGCTCTAACTTCTAAATTGATTTTGTGACTCAGTCAGCCCCAACTACAAGTTTTTAAAATAGTGTTAATTGTGAATAAATATCTCAGGATGAACAGTAAAATCTCATCCAGTAAAAATTGGGTTGTATAACACCAAACATCTGAATATTTCCAAATATTTAAGTTTCATCTAGATTTTTTTCAAGTTTATAGATCAGAAAGGAAAGGAAATATATGGCCATACATTTCAAAACATGTATGATCCTGGAATAGAGCTGTCTACTACACAGGGAAAAGAATTGCTTTTGTAGGAAGAAGTTTGCGTTTTCATTACATTTTCTGAGTACCTATTCCCCAGCAGTACTTTACCCTTTTTCGAGATATGTCACATTTCGAAGATAGCATTCATTCATTCAGTCATCCTTCAGAATTTACTAGATAGCTCTTACAAACCAGTCACTCTTCCAGTCACGTAAAAATTAATGACATGGCCCAGGCCCTCAAGAAGCTCATATTTATCAGTCTCACATGAAAAATAATTACAGTGCATGCAATGCTTCAATAATATAGTTATACACAAAGTTCAGTGTTAACAAAAAGTAACTTAGAGTATGGATTTTGAAGTCAGGATGCCAGATTCAAATTCTAGTCATTTATTTATTTTTTAATCTTAGGTGACTCACTGTGCCTCATTTTCCTCAGCTATAAAATGGGAATAACAACATGACTAATTTTACAGACTTCAAAGGGTTGTTGTGAAGATTAGAAGATATACATGGAACATATTTAAGCAGCACTCATCCAGCGCCTATTATTATTAATTACTGAATGAATGCAGAGAGAGAGATTTTATTTTAATGAACTGAAGGGTAGCAAAGGCTTTTCTGGAGATTTTGATTAATATCTAAATATTGGAAGAGTTTTCCAAAATAATGTTATCTTCCTCTTGATTCCTTTGTGAGTTATCCAGTGTTCTAGCCAGGAATAAAAATCACTTTAAAGATGGTGAGCAATCTGATTAGCGACTGATAAGAGAATAGTTAAATGAGTTAGAGAGCTTTTATTCTTATTCACCATTGTGTCTCAGGACTACCACAGAGACACAATGTTACTTGTTAAATAAATGACTTGTTAAATAAATGACTAGACCAATGGAACATTACTCAGCCATCAAAGTATATATAAGTCCTTATTTATTGATGTAAAAACCCATTTCAATATTAAATGAAAAATAATTGCAGGAGTTCCCGTCGTGGCGCAGTGGTTAACGAATCCGACTAGGAACCATGAGGTTGCGGGTTCCGTCCCTGCCCTTGCTCAGTGGGTTGGCTATCCGGCGTTGCCGTGAGCTGTGGTGTAGGTTGCAGACGCGGCTCGGATCCTGTGTTGCTGTGGCTCTGGCATAGGCCGGTGGCTACAGCTCCGATTCGACCCCTGGCCTGGGAACCTCCATATGCCGTGGGAGCGGCCCAAGAAATAGCAACAACAACAACAACAACAAAAGACAAAAGACAAAAAAAAAATTGCAAAACAGAAGAGCATGATCCTTTTTTTCTCAGGATGTTCCATGCATGAACTCTGAGAAAATGCACACCGCAGTGGTAACAACAGTCTCTTAGTAATCAGATTATGGTTGGTCTTTGCTTTGCTCTTACTGAATTTCACTGTATCTTTTTGCAATTTATATGCATTTATTTAAAAAAAGAGAGAATTGGAGTTCCTGTCGTGGCGCAGTGGTTAACGAATCCGACTAGGAACCATGAGGTTGCGGGTTAGGTCCCTGCCCTTGCTCAGTAGGTTAACGATCCCTGTTGCCGTGAGCTGTGGTGTAGGTTGCAGACGCGGCTCGGATCCCTCCTTGCTGTGGCCCTGGGGTAGGCCGGCGTTTACAGCTACGATTAGACCCCTAGCCTGGGAACCTCCATATGCCATGGGAGCAGCCCTAAAAAGACAAAAAAAAAAAAAAGTGTACTGAAATTAAATACATTGTAAACATTTCTCTTTTCTATAGATAATTATCTTTCTACCTGCTTTATGTATCCACTTTGGTTAAGAGCTGGTCTTACCACTATAGTCATTCTTAATAGTCATACTTAATAGTATGACTATTATTATTGCTAGTCAGTAGTAATCGACTATTTTCAATGGATTACCTATTCTATCGTGGTTTAAAAACAGAATACTGAAATTTGAATTGTTTAAATCACTTTAAGTTACTTCTTTTTGTATTTCTTCCCTGTAGTATGGATCAATCAATATCCTTATCCTGTTGACAATGAAAGAATTATGGATTAACTGAGTCCAAGGGCTTTCTGGCAGTGTGATAGTTAAAATTTCCAAGGGTTTGCTGCCTCTTTCCGGCAAATGAAAATTGAATAGCAAAGCCTAGCTTGTAGGATGAGGACAAAGTGTAATTACTATGAAATGACAAGTCAACTATGAAGAAATTGTAGCAGGAAAATTTGCATATGAAGAACTCTTCTATTAGAAGTTACATGCACAGCGTACAAAAGAAGTCAATATAATTCTCCGGGTTTATCAGCCTAGTGAGCACTGCAGTGAGAGAGCAATGTACACAATTGTGGAAGATGCATTTTCTTTGTAAAAATCAGAACTTCCAATGCACCATGCCACACTGGGACAGCTTGACAGAGCAAGAAACACTGCTCTCTGTATGTCAGCAGAAGCAGTATTTTGACAGTTCATGGACCTCTGGGATTGCATTAAAGGAAGGATTTAGTCTTGTTTCTATGGAAACCATAACTACTCTGTAAACCTGTTAAACAAGACAGTTTGCAACATGGCAACATGGTATCTTATTCAAGATGAATAGACTTTGCAATACAGCACTGATAAATTTTTCAATCTGGATTTCAACTTCTACCCAAGAAAATTCTAAATCTTGATGACTCTGCAAGAAAGAGATCAGCTGGCCACGCGCAAGCAAGCTCCATTGCATTCAGGTTCATAGGCTGGAAATCAGAATGGCTTCTACTTTAAGGAAAAGGGATTCCACCCAGAACTCAGGAATACCATTCTTATTCTGAATAACTCATGAGACACCAGTATTTTTTTAACTAGATTTATTTGAATTTCTTTGAATTTCTCACTTTTATTCCCTACAAAGAGATTAATGCATTTAAAATTAAATTGATTTGAGGACTGAGAAAGAGAAAACACATATTGTCTCTTCTAACTCCTACCTGTGAATATTTATACAAAATGCACTTGACAAAACCTTTTACGATTATACCACTAGCACCTATCACAATGATCAGCACCTAAGTAACAAGGCAGTAATAATAATATAACAATATCAACCATCACTTTTATTAAGCAACAGCTAGGTTCCGAATAGTGTGCTTAGCATTTTGCATGAATTACCTCATGTAATTCCCACTACAGCCATATCATTATATAGGTTGGCTAGCCCCAAAGCACAGATAAAAAAACTGACATTTAGCAGGACCTAGAAACTTGACCAGCATCACACAGCTAGTAAAATATCAGAAATAGAATTAAAAGTTTGGTCTGATTACAAATCCTGTGATCCCGACACTGTGATATTCTGCATATTGGTAAATGAATGAATAATTCATGATGTAACTCCTCTGAGCCTTTGTTTCCTCATCTCTAAAAAAGGGAGAGTGTTTCCTACTTTACAAGAGTGGTTGTAAAGATCCCATGGTTTAATTTATAAGCCATAAAAATTATACAAACTTCAACACTAATATCATTATTGGCTTAATGCATTTACAAACTTAAAACAAAAGAGCAATGTTTGTAATTCTTGGCTTTTTGCATATGGATAAGTTGCTTTTAATAGCAGTGTCTTGAAAGCATCGCATATACAGTGAATTGCAAAGAAACACGAGTATGAGTAAATTGGACATTAATACTGAGGACAAAGTAGCTCTGTTATATACTCTCTTACCTTTCTGTGTACCAAGTGCATATAGATCTGAGGGACATTTCAGGAAGTTCCCATTGTGGCTCAGTGGAAACGAATCTCACCATGAGGAAGCAGGTTCGATCCCTGGCCTTGCTCAGTGGGTTGAGGATCTGGTGTTGCAGTGAACTGTGGTATAAGTCAGCTACATATCCCCTAGCCTGGTAAACTCCACATGCCATGGGTGTGGCCCTAAAAGGACAAAAATAAAAAAAAGAAGAAGAAAATCTCCATAAAACTGAGAACTTCTTTTTAGCCAGAGCTAGTTACAACTACAAAGTGAAGGGGGAACAAACTGTTGTAGTATTCATTGCAGAGGAATTGGGTTTCTGCCAATTATAGAAGCTGAGAACACAGCAGAGAAAAGTAGTGAGCAGCCTATGAGCATCTAGCTAACATTTGTTGACTAATTGATGACATGGTTGATGATAGCATGTATCTTTGTACACAGGTGTTAGAGTTCCAGAGCCTGCCCTTTGTTTCTCGTGACAGTTGGCACTTGTAAGAGATGTTACTCTTTGCAGGTCCTTGTGCTATGAGAAGGAACATCCAGATACTAAATGGAACAAGAGGACCAAAGACGTCAACATTTCTATCTGAACAGTTCTACTGAGCTGTATAGGACTGTGACCAGCAGAAATTTGGGACAGGACCCAGGCTGGTATGGCAGGTAGTAAAACAAATCCAACTTCAAGTCCCAGCTCCACCACTAACTAGTTGAGTGGTCTTAAACAAACTACTCAACCTTTATACATTTTGGTTCCCTATTTTGTAAGAGTAGAAATAACTGAACCTGTGTTGAAAGAAGTGGTGTGGAGAAAGGATTGATTGAATGCTAGTTGTCATTTTTGTGTTAAATGCCCTATTTAAAATTTTCAAATGAAAATCTTACTTTTTAAATTACCTCTTTGCTTTAGTAAACCATACACCCTCCAAGTTGGGGGGACTACCATGTACATTAATTAATATTTTTAGACATTCTTCAAAGGGGCATTTGCTTTCTTATGACTTGCTTATTATACATCTCCTATATCTGGGGAGATGACAATGAATAAGACTCAGAAAATTCACAGCAATACCCAGAACATAGCAAATGTATAATTAATGTTTATTAAATTCATAAATAAAAAATGTCATTAAACTTGGCTTCTTGGATTCACTGGAATATATATTTTGACACTTGAAAACAAAATTTTAATATGAGATCTTCTTATCATTTGTTGGTATCAAAATAAGTTGCTCCTGAGGGAGAGAAGGCCCATCTTTTGAATTCATGGACTTATGGGCAGTGTTTCTTATTCATGATTGGAAGAGGGAGCTGGACCCAGAGTCACGGAAATTACAAAGCAATGCAGAACTGAGTATTTTGTCACTGTGGCCACTTGACTCCAACTCATATCTGACTCTGTTTGCAGATGATGAAAAAATAATATATTATATTCATCCCACCAAGAAGTTCAAGTTAATGCCATTAGCACATAATCTGTATTCTTATTCTATCAAAATAATAATAAAGGGAAACTCATACAGTTGTAAAGGGTATGAGAGACAACTGCAGCACCATTTCTGCACTATTACCCCATCTCATTCCTCAGAGGCACTTAACTCTTATCTGTTTACATAATTTAATTTCTCATGTTTGATATCCTCTTTGTTATTACTTTTTTTTCTGTAATTCCAATTAGTCTGATGTTGAATTGATCCTCTAATTTTCTTGACTCTTCTTCCTTACAGTTCATTTTTTGACTCTTAATCTCACTTCTGGGAGATTTGTTCAACCTTTACATGTTGCTTTTTTGTTATTTGTTTAATTTCTAAGAGTCCTTTACTGTTTTCTGATCATCTTAAATATGCTAGATCTCGATAATGAATATTTTTTAAAAGTCTCATTTCTCTGATTGAGAAAGTCTCATTTCTCATGTCTATCCTGTTTCCTCTTTTCTCTGCCTTTTTTACTATTATTTATTTTGGACTTTGTCTTTCATGTTCTGGAGATATCTGGGGAAACAGACTGGAGCCTCACATTTCCATCTTCTGATTTTTACAAAATCTCTCGATTTTGGATGATAATTTATCCCTTCCCCCCCTCCAAGCTTGGTGTTCCAGAGCTCAGAAAAATGGAGGTCGAGATAAGGTAGTCACAGTACAGAGTGATGACCCTCCCTCCTTATACAAACTTTTTAATAACCCTATCCTTTCAGTCTCCTGACTCACTCCTAGGCCTCTAGCCTAGACTTTCCTGGCACCTGGTGCATCCAATTACTGAAACTCTCTGGGGATCAGCTGAGCTGAGTGAGCAATACTATTTTCATTGATATCCTCTCTTGGGAGTTCCTGAACTTGAATTCTTCCTTGGCGCCAAGCTATTTACCATTCCTTCATCTGCCTTTCATTCTTTGGTGATTTGGAGTTACAGATGCCCCCATTTCTTGTTCTCCTTAATTTGTCTTAAATTTTGTTTGTTAAAATATAAGGATATATTACACAACACAGGGAACATAGCCAATATTTTATAATAACTATAAATGAATTATAATCATTTTTTTTTGTCTTTTTGCCTTTTCTAGGGCTGCTCCCACTGCATATGGAATTTCCCAGGCTAGTGGTCGAATCAGAGCTATAGCTGCCAACATATACCACAGCTCACGGCAATGCTGGATCCTTAACCCACTGAGCAAGGCCGGGGATCAAATGCACAACCTCATGTTTCCTAGTTGGATTTGCTAACCACTGAACTCCATGAATCATGATCTTTAAAAATTGTGAGTCACTATACTGTACCCCTCTAATTTATGTGATATTGTACATCAACCATACCTCAATTTAAAAAAAAAAGAAGAAAAGAAATAGTTGAGTGTCTTAATTAGGATAGTAGATATTGGCATTCCTAACCACTGTGTATGAAAACAATAATGGCTTTCTTAACCATAGAATTCTATCCTGTCAATTTTAAAATGTATTATCCCCAGGTGTTGCACAACTTGACTGTGCCATTTCACTGTGTCCTGGCCAGCTTCTCACTGCTTTCATCTGCCTCTCTGCTTGAGGGACTTTTTTGGAACTGCAGAAGGCTTTTTTACCTTTGTATTGGGAATATAAAACAATTTTTCCTGTGAGAAATTGTCCTTAACCAACCTTAAAGCCTCAACCTACTTCTGGACTTCTAGTTATGTGATGTGGTTATGTTATTGCTTAAGATAGTTTGAAAAAGACTTTAAAGTGTCCAAACAGATACAAGGGGAGAAAGAAGCTCAGTCTTCTCTTCTATTATACCAAGTGATTCAGATATGGCCCTGCTTACATGATCTACTCAGCAAACCAAATTGCTGTCTTTTATCCTTAGAAGACAGTTTAGCAGTTATCTGAGACCAATTCGCATAGACTTCTTTAGGGAAGAGAAATATATATAACAAAAGCATTATTTGTATATACTATGGATATATCATTTTATTATAAGGAATTAACACGTGTGATTATGGAGGTGGGCAAGTTCCAATATCTGCAGGTAAGTCAGTAGTCTGGAGACCCAAGAGAGGTGATGGTTCAATTCCAATCTAAGTCCAAAGGCCTGAGACCCAGAAGAGCCAATGGCATAGTTCCCATCTGAAGGCCAGCACACTTGAGATTGAAGATGACTCAATGTTTCAGTTTGAGTCTAAAGGCCAGGGCAAAAGCTAACGTTCCAGGTTGAAAGCAGTCAGATGGGAAAGAATTCTCTCTTAGGAAAGGATTAATCTGTTTATTCTATTTAGGCATTCAGCTGATCAGGAGGGCAATCTTTTAGCCAGTGCTGAAGGAGGTCATCAGGAGGATGTGTCTGCCATTGACCTCTGGGATAGACCCAGCCAACAAAAGCCTCCTCCATCCCCTGAACTCCCCTTCATTCTCCTGCTAATAACTGTTCCAAGGATGTAGCCTTGAAAGAATAAATTGTTGTTGAGTCACTGAATACATGACTGAATCAAGTTAAGGCCTCTATATAAACTTTTAAGATTCCAGTGGGCAGTTGCAAAAATCTACTCATCTTTCATCTGTCCAAGACAAGCCTTGTATGAAGTTCCCTTGCTTATTAAAACTGCCACCTGCCACTCTGGAGTGGTCTGTCTTTTTTTAACTGCTCCTTGCCCTCAATGTATACTACATAGTAAGTCTTTTGATTCAAATGTTAATCTCATCCTAAAACACCCTCACAGAAACACCCAGAATAATATATCTGGGCATCCCATGGCCCAGTCAAGTCACCGTAAAATTTACCATCACAAGCAATCCCTTTTAGAAGTCATATTCTACCTCACCCAAGTAGCTTACTTAGAATAACTGCCAACCACATACCATACTCACCTAAAAAAAGTTCTGAATAAACATTTACACTGTACCCTATCATCTTATACCTGTAGTAATATTATAGTATCCCTTATAAATTGATGACTAGCCATTTGCTACCTTGACCTGCTCCTTATTTGGCTTTGTTTAAATTGCTTTAAATGAAACTAGTTATAATCACAACTATTTATTAAATAAATGAATAACCAACCAATCAAGGAATACTTTACAATAAAATTTAGTTCTAGCTCTTAAAAATCCATCTTGGATAACTGAAAATTTCTCTGAAGCTAATCAGACTAAGCTAATGAATAAACTATTGTGCACAAATTAAACCAATCTAATATGTAGCAGAAGAGAGCAGATGGGGAGGGGGGGGGAAGAGGTAATTCTTTTTAAGCAGATAACTACTTCTCTCTAGTTGGAAGGTGACAGAAGTAGGGGTCATAAGTAAGGACAAGTTGTGTCTTATTTGAGATAGAGAGAGCTCAAGAAGTTGAGAGAGGAACTGAATAAAAGCCATTCCTTCCCTGCTGTAGTCCTCTAATCATGCTCTTTCTCTCCATCTCTTCTGCCTTCTTCCACTTGCACCATTCCCTAGAATTACTGCATTAGCCTTCCAACTACCCTCTTGTCATTGTGGATTGCATTTATTCACCACACTGCAGTCAAGTCATTCTTCCAAATTATAACCATGGTCAGGTTATTTCCTTGTTTCAAACTCTTCAATAATACTTTTTATTCTCAGAATAAAGTCTTTGCTCTTAATCAAGCAGACAAGGCCTTCTCAATCTTGACTTTGCCTGTGCCTGAATTGGTAGTCAATTTGACACTGTTCGCACCATATATTTCAGACATTCTCATATATGTTCAGTTCTAGGAGGGCATCATGCTCACCTTCAGGTTTCATAAATGCTTTTCTTTTCCACCTGTATTTTGTTAGGATTAAGTTGTTCTGCAAGTAGCAATGACTTAACACAAAATAATATTTCTGGCTCATACATTTAAATCACCATATAGGGCTACTGTGGAAACTCAGCTACAAGTTTCAGGGCTGAGCATCAACTTTGTTGTTCTGTTATATATGTCCTTCATGCCTATGTCTACTCTAAGGTCTCATGTAGTTGCTCTATTTCCAGTTATCATACCTTTCCATTGAGAAGATAAGAAAAATTAAGATGAGAAGTGCTTGTACCTTTCCTTTAAGAATACACCCTAGAAGCTTATATCTCATTGGCCAGAACATCATTATATACAAAACCTAACTACAAGGGAGACTAAGAAATGTGTTTTCTGTTTTTATTAGCCAGACGCCTAGCCAAAATTCTAAAACTCTATGATTAAAGAAGAAAAGGATAAGAAGTATTGAGAGACAACTAGTGGAATCTGACACAGTCTGTCCACTCTCTTTCCTACCACTTAGCCTGGCTACCTCTTGGCATTTTAGGTCTCATCCTAGCTTTCTCCTTTTACAGAAAGTCCCCTGAACCCCTACTCCAAGTCTGGGTCAGATGTTCTTCTTTTCTGCTCCCACAATCCCTGTTCCTCCCTCCCTAGTCAATCCACTGGCCACTCCCTTCATTTGCACTGTTATGGACCGAATAACTGTGTCACCCCCAAATTACCATTGAAATCCCAGGCCCCAATGCAATCGCATTAGGAGATGAGGGCTTTGGGAGGCAACTAGGCCATGTGAAGCATTCATGAATGAGATCAGTGCCCTTATAAAAACCAAAACCAAAACAAAAAAAAACCAAACAGACCAAAAAAACCTCAGAGAGCTGTCTTTCTTTCCATTTAAGAACACAGCAAGAAAGTCATCTATGAAGAAGGAAGAGTGTCCTCACCAGACACCAAAGCTGCTTGTGCCTTGACCTTGGACTTCTCAGCCTCCAGAACTGTAAGAAGGAAATTTCTGCTATTTGTAGGTCACCCAGTCTATGGTATAGTCCACCCAAGTGGACACACAGAGACGAAGTAATTTGCCTAGACCATAAAATAGCAGGGGATGAAACTGGTATATTAACCTAGACAATCTGTCTCTAGAGTCAAGATGATGCCCTGAACCACTTCACTGAGTTTACCTCTTAAAATGTCTCCACTAATCTCTGTAAGAGGAGTAAATCACCAGTGGCAGTTGCCATTGCTTTTCTATTACCTAGACCAAAGCCTTGTTAACTCGATGAAAATGCAAATAATGATGTCTCTCACTGCAATATGAAGCTGGCCTGTATTGTATCCTGGTAAATTATATAAGATAGCTTGATTTGTAATGAGATCATCTGTTCTAGTCCCTCACACAACAGAAGAAAGTAAAGAAGAAAGAAAAAAAATCTCACAGACAAAACAAAGAACTTCAACTTGGTTTTGGTAGATGTAGGGCCTAAATCTTCTGGGTCTTTTTCCAAGGTAACCTATGGGATGAGAGGTACAGCTCTGAAATTCAAAGATGTTAAACCCCTGGGGAAGAATATCCACTTTAAACAGTCATTCACAGGAAAGCAAAAGGGAGAGTCAGTCACCAGGAATTCAATCCTCTATAGCCTTTTATCTTTTTGTTAGTCTGGATATAGAACTGCTAGTTTCACTACAATATAAAGGTATAAGACACTTCTTAAATAAACCTTTCCATAATGCAAGACCTGTTTTATAGCTCTGCTTTCTGTGTGTGTGCTCATTTATACTTTCCACTGGAAAACCACAGTGTTTTTATATTAATTGCTCTTTGACATAATAAGAAACAGGATTGTACACTAGCCTTTGGGAATAAAGCTTCAAATTGTCTCATTCTCAACCCTAGCTGAGATTTTGTTGCTTTGGTCAAAGATCTCTGTGAGAGTAACATCATTTTTGTGACCATTTTTTAAAAGCTCAGCACAGGAGTTCCCATAGTGGTGCAGTGGAAATTAATCTGACTAGGAACGATGAGGTTATGGGTTTGATCCCTGGTATCTCTCAGTTGGTTAAGGATCCAGTGTTGCTGTGAGCTGTGGTGTAGGTTGCAGATAAGGTTCAGATCTGATGTTGCTATGGCTGTGGTGTAGGCCAGCAGCTACAGCTCCAATTCGACCCCTAGCCCAGGAATCTCCATATGCAGCAAGTGTGGCCCTACAAAGCAAAAAAACAAACAAACAAAAAACCCAAAAAACAAATCTCACACATCATCCCAGTTGTGTAAATGTGGCTATGTATTTAATGAAATCCTACATTATTTACAGCAAAGAGGAAAAGTCTAAGCGTGACTCAATAGTAGCCTCTAAGACATGCAAGCTTCATGCTCGAGACATAACCTAATGGCTGAACATTATCAGAATATGGGACATGTCAGGGTGGTGGGGGGTGGGGGTGGGAAGGTGATCAGAGAGAATTTATACTAGTAAAAAATAAGGTCTTCTGTTTCACCACCATCTTCAACTTCCCTTTCTTTCCCAATTCCATGGCTTCACTTTATACTTCCACTCACAGGCCTATAGGTAAGGTACAATAACATCTTGGAGTTTTTCCCCTGAGATCCCATATTTCAGCATTACATCATACTGCCTAAAATATCAGAGTCCAAGTCTCAAAATATTTTTAAGAATCGTTTGCATTAAAATAGGCAAAGAGGGGAGTTCCCTTCATGACGCAGCGGAAACAAACTCAGCTAGAATCCATGAAGATTCATGTTTGATCCCTGGCCTCCATCAGTGTGTCAGGCTCTGGCATTGCTGTGAGCTGTAGTGTAGGTCACAGACATGGCTTGGATCCCATGCTGCTGTGCTGTGACGTAGGCTGCCAGCTCCAATTCGACTCCTAGTCTGGGAAAATTTCATATGCTGCGAGTGTAGCCCTAAATAAGTAAGTAAGTAAATAAATAAATAAATAATTAGACAAAGAGCATTAATGTGGGTACCAAAAGAATAACAAAGTTTTCTCAAAGAGAATTTGAAAAACTAAGATTTTTATTGTACGTGGAAAAAAGAGAATGCCGAATTCAGAATGCTACATAAATTACAAAACTGATTAATTTATTCAGGGCAATGAAACCAGAATCTTTGGTTATCTCCTCCAGATAAAAGGGAAAAAATTCAAAATTGCTTAAGTTTATAGAATTGTTTAATCAGTTGCACAAAGTTTATTCCCCTGAAGAATCAAAGGAGATCTTAAGGCCCATTAGAAATGCTCTTTACATGATATTAAAACTTCACATAATCATCTTTTTGCCTCAATTCTATCAAAGCCCTTCAGCCAGTCCACCAAGATTATGCCTACCATTGAAAAAGTGGAGATTATTACCCACTGAAGCAAGAAAGAATGCTCACCATGGGGAACCGTGAGAGTTTCTCAGTAAGAGGATATGAGATAGAACCTATTACAGGATCTGAGTTTTGACTGAGTACTTGGGGTAGAGGTTCTAAGAAAGCCAACATTTGCCCTAGATTTCAGGGGCAATTCTGTGACTTGCTGTCTCATTAAATCTTATCTTTAGGGAGGGAAACTAGAACAAGGATAGTGTTATGATTGGTAAAGAAGCCGCAGACACTCATATTAGCTGGAAAAAATATTTGGTATTTGGTGAATGGCATGATGACCTTGTTTTTGTCTATACTTAAAAAAAGTGGTCTTGTTTTGTCTCGTTTTGTCACAGGGACCTTGACCTCATTTATCTCTGAGTAACCTTGTCTGAAATTGAAACTCTGTGAGATGAACATGGCCTACCTGTGAACGGCAAGCTATCTTATGAATGTCTGGAATGGATTTTTTTCTTCCTCATTTCCAACTTTTTGATAATTTTTCTCATCACGACAAATGCATGAAAAAAGTTATGTCTTGCAGTAATAAATTTAATTTAGGAAAATAAAGTAACATTCAAGGATAGTGATTGTTGAAGATCAGGCTGCTAAAAATTGCCAAAATTTCCAGCCAATTGATACAATATCTAGAGCAGGTGGGACAGTAGGGGTCAATGAGACATGAAGTACATTTATATTGGTTCAGCCCCAGCCAGCACAATGGGAATGCATCATGCCCAGGAAATTCTCAATTTCTCGGTCTCAACACTTTTCCCTATACCTTATACTTGGTGAGGGAGTTCACTATTCAAATCCTTCCCAAACTCCTCCCTACTCCTTCCCCCAAGAGGGAGCTACCTGTACAACATTTTGCTCCTCATAGATTATGATATACTTCATTAACATATGACTTTCTTATGATAATGTCACTGACACGAGGAGGGCACAATTGAGCACAGTTTATGCACAGCATAATTTTTGGCCTCTTCTTTAAGACATTTGTGACATTCAACTGGCTTTCAATTATGTGTTTGATGAGGCATTTGGCTCCTTTGGTGGGATTTAGAAAAAAATGGTTAACTTCAAACTTTAGGTGGGAGATTATATTTTCCAAAGCATGTCCACACACACACACACACACACACACACACACACACATACACATCCCATTTCAGATACTCTTCTCACACTCTGACATTGACACCCCTCCGTTGAGAGGTAGGGTCTATACCTCCTCCCACCTCCACTTTAAATCTGGGCCAATCTTTGCAATTGCCTCAACTAATCAAATAGAAGATGCTACTTGACTTCTAAGGGTAGGTTATTAAAAACCATATGACTTCCACCTCTCCCTTTCTCTCTCTCTGATGCTTGCTTGCCCTTGGAATGTGGCCACCATGCTTTGAAAAAACACAGGCAACAGGGAGTTTCCATTGCGGTGCAGTGGAAAGGAATCTGACTAGAATTCAAAAGGATGGAGGTTGGATCCCTGGCCTTGCTCAATGGGTCAGGGATCCAGCATTGCTGAAGCTGTGGTATAGGTCACAGATATGGCTCAGATGGATCCTATGTTGCTGGCTGTGGCTGTGGCCAGCAGCTGTAGCTCCAATTTGACCTCTAGCCTGGGAACTTCCATATGTCACTGGTGCTGCCCTGAAAAGAAAAGAAAAGAGAAGAAAACAAAACAAAAAGAAAAAAACAGAGGCCACATAGAAAGGTCACATGTGGGTATTCCAACTGACACAAATGACTAGGAGCCTAGTCTAGCATCAACATGTGAATGCTTGAGTCTCCAGATAATTCCAATATTTTGCATTCAAGTATTCCAACCAAGTTCTCAGGCATTTCACATGCACAGAGGCCAGTCATCCCTTTTGTGCCCTACCTGAATTTCTGACCTTCAGAAACCATGAGAGGTAATGAATAACAGTTATTTTAAGTTATTAGGGCATGGGGTGATTATAGAGCAATAGATAATACAGATGAATTTAGCAATCAAGTTCTCTGAAAAACATGGCAATCTTGAACCCTGGATATGCATACTTCTCCCATCTCCTCTTTCCAATGGTTGTTCACATATGAGAATATGTCCAGCTATTCCCATCACAGAGTTTTCTTCAGATGACTTTTTTTTTTTCTTTCTAGGGCTGCACCCATGGTACATGGAAGTTCCTGGGATAGGGGGTTGAATTGGAGTTACAGCTGCTGGCCTATACTCCAGACACAGCAATGCCAGATCCTTAATCCACTGAAGAGGCCAGCGATTGAACCCACATCCTCATGGATCTAGTTGGGATCATTAACCTCTGAGCCATGAAGGAAACTTCCAAGATTACTTATGGAAAACTAAGTATTAAAAAAAAAAAAAAACACCACATTTGTTACAACCAGACCCTCAGAAAATACAATAACTTATAAATGATGAGTATGTAAGTATTGATTTAAATTATGCAATTATCATACCATGTTCTTGATTCGCCCATTTTACAGTGGGCAATACAAAAAATGTAAAAACTTCAATCTCTAAGGTACAAAAGAACAAGAAGAACAGAAAAGAAACTTATGGACTTGGACAACAGACTTGTGGCTGCCAAGGGGGAGGGGGAGGGAGTAGGATGGACTGGGAATCTGGGGTTAATAGATGCAAACTATTGCCTTTGGAATGGATAAGCAATGAGATCCTGCTGTATAGCACTGGGAACTCTGTCTAGTCACTTGTGATGGAGCATGATAATGTGAGACTAAAGAATGTATACATGTATGTGTGATTGGGCAATCTTGCTGTATAGTAGAAAATTGATGGAACACTGTAAACCAGCTGTAATTGAAAAAATAAAAATCATTATAAATAAAAAATAAAATAAATAAATTTATACATTAAGGGAAAAAAGATTTAGTGAAGTAAATTAATTTCTTCAGTCCTTTTAAAAATTTGGTCTCACCAATCTATTTACTCCTACAGGAGTTTAGTAAATGGTGGGGCAGCCAGGCAGGTCTTGAGAGCATCCAAAGATCCTTTACTCTGAATTAGACAAGAGTCAAGCACCCTTCTTACAATGTCTAATTTACACCACTTAAACTCTGTGCATGAATTTAATTCCCATATTACATGGAATCAAATTTGAAGAAATCAAAGCACAGAAAAGTAGAACAGAGGCTTTTCCTAAATACATTTAACTTAAATGATCAAATCTATACACATTCAGTCAAAATGTTAAACAAAATACTTATTTTTAAAAGTTCCGGGAATTCCCGTCGTGGCACAGCAGAAACGAATCCGACTAGGAACCATGAGGTTGCAGATTTGATCCCTGGCCTCGCTCAGTGGGTTAAGGATCCGGTGTTGCCGTGAACTGTGGTGTAGGTCACTGAGGCGGCTTGGATCTGGCATTGCTGTGGCTCTGGTGTAGGCTGTTGGCTACAGCTCCAATTACATCCCTAGCCTGGGAACCTCTGTATGCCGCAGGTGCGGCCCTTAAAATAAAAAGGCAAAAAAAAAAATTCCCATGGCTCTAGACATCTCACTCAATGATCATTTGCTTCAGATGTTAATAGTATCTCAAAGAGAAAAGCTGTAAACTTAAAGAGCATATGGTCACATAAAGATATCTCTCTGTGCTGAAAAAATGTGAAGAAATTTCAGCAGTAACTTTGAGTATATGCACTGACTTGAGAATTTGACCCTCACTACCGCTGGTCTCCATCTGGTGGTAATGTGTCCAAGGTCACAAAACTAGGAAGTATAAAGCTGATAGTCAAACCCGGGACCACCTAACTCAAAATTCCATGCATAATCTAATCCATTCCACTATATATATTTTCTTTACAAATCCACTATGTTTACTTTATAGTTTTACATAGCTGCCTGCTTGGGAACAATTCATTTGTAATTATCGTCATCAGGACCCTAACAATAAAAAACACTGGATGGTCAATGTACAACACTGGTTGAGAACAAGCTGCCTGGTTTTAAATATCAGCTCATCCGTTTACCTGCTGTGTGAATGTTCTGGTTATCTATTGTTGTGTAATAAACCACTCTTACATTTTGTGATTTAAAATAATAACTTAGGAGTTTCTGTTGTGGTTCAGCAGAAATGAATCTGTCTAGTATCCATGAGGATGCAGGTTTGATCCCTGGCTTCATTCAGTGGGTTAAGGATCTGGCATCACCGGGAGGTCACAGACACAGCTCGTATCTGGTGTTGCTGTAGGTATAGCCAGCAGCTATGGCTCTGATTCGACCCCTGGCCTGGGAACTTCCATATGTCATGGGTGTAGACCTAAAAAATAAAACAAAATAAAATAAAATAAAATAAAATAAAATAAAATAAAATAAAATAAAAATTTATTATTAGTTTTCACGGTTCCATGTGTTGACTAGGTTTAGCTAATTGGTTTTTAGAGTCTTTCATGCAGTTGTAGTCAGATGTTGACTGAATCTATAATCATCTGAAGCCCCAATTGTATTAAACCTCCAAAGTGGTCCTATGGCTGGTAGATCAACTGGGACTGTCAACCAGAGCATATTCACATAGGCCTCCCATTGAATCTTTGGGCTTTCTACAGGTGACTGCGGCCCAAGACAGAGATCTCAAGAGCAGGTGTTCCAAGAAAACTGGGTAGAATCTGTAAAGCTACTTATGAACTAGCCCTGGAACTCATGTGACATCACATGTGCCATATTTTGTTGGTCTAAAGTGAGCAACAGTGGCCAAAAGAGATCCAATGCATCATGAGGTGTGGATCATTAGCAGCTTCACCTTTGAAGATAAGCTACCACAGTAACCTTGGTCAATTCATTTCACTTCTCTGTGCTTCATTTTCTCCACCCATAAAAAGGATATGATAAAGATGTTGTGAAAATCAAATGATAAGATTGTTGTGAAAATCAAATACATGTAAAGTAATACATGTAAAATGGTCAGAAGGGCTCCTGAGACATAACAGGTACTTAGTGAAAGTTACATTGTGGTTACTATTCCCTCAGGAACACAATGATAGATACTGTAACACTATCACTTTACCTCCACTGAGTGCCTTATAAACCACTTTTTATAACTGCTTCTGGAGATCATCAACAGGGCCATGATCATTCCTGGACACAGAGCTTCACAGGGGCTTTCTGGGGACTCTTTGTTATGCTCCATGATGCTCATTCTCATGAACAAATGCAGAAATGCTTTCACTTGTCAACACTCTCAAAGAAGATATTTCAAAGCCAACCAAACTGTGGCTTTCAAGCAAGATCAAAGAGCCGACTCATCAATGTTCTTCACATTTTTAAACATAGCTCCAAGTGGATCCATTTAGCAATAAACTGTCTCTCACCCAATCAAAGACCCAAGCTAAAAAATTCTGATCTTTTAGAGGTCAGCTTCAAAGACTCAGGGACAAAAATATGCTTTGTGGTTCTCAGGAACCTTGGCCCTGAGCTTCAGAAGTTTCTGTGCAGTTGAGCAACTGAGGTTCCTTTTTCAAAAACAAGAAATGTTACCCCAGGCTCTGCTCAGCTGAAAAGCTGAATGGTTTTGAAGAAATCCTTGGCATATATGGCTCACAGTCACATCCACAAAGACTGCAAATATTTTCTCTAGGCCCCTTCCACATGGAGTTGCAGCATCAAAATCTGAATATATCTTTTTAGAATATCAGACTTACAGGGCAGCTTACTGCAGGATTTCCTTTTCTTCTTCTAGGTTCTAGGTTTCTTTCAGAAATCATGTGGACATTGTTTTCCACTCTAAATAGAGTCATCAGCTTATCCACCTCTAAATGTTAAAAGATCCTTAGTGAAGCTAGCCATTTTGGTGAGTGGCACAGACTAGCACTGGTGTGTGAAAGGTGAAAGGCATGAGAATGGACACTGTCTCAAACTCTTTTCCCTCTATTTTCCATACTACACTAAATGTGCTTTATTAATATTAGCAATTATGGGAGTTCCCATCACGGCTCAGCGGAAATGAATCTGACTAGCATCCATGAGAATACAGGTTCAATGCCAGGCCTTGCTCAGTGGGTTAAGGATCCAGCACTGCCATGAGCTGTGGTGTGGGTCAAAGACATGGCTCAGATCTGGCATTGCTGTGATTGTGGCATAGGCTGGCAACTGTAGCTCTGATTAGAGCCCTATCCTGGGAACCTCCATAAGCCACAGGTGTGGCCATAAAAAAAAGCAAAAAAAAGAAGAGATTTTGGATACTAAAAAATTCTTATATCTATAATAGTTATCATCAGCCATCACCGCTTTAAAGTATATTATTTGATCAATTCAAATTTTGGTGATACTAGTGAACCAAACGAAAAGAAAAGGTACTGGAAGCATGGAGGGAAAAGGAGGAGATAGATATCATTTTGAATCAGAATTTATATATATTTACTACTATATTTATAATTAACATAATTAACTATAATTATAAAAATTTCATATAGATACATTTACAAATCTCTTGGTCAAACTATGTGATGTAATTTTTCTCTAGAATCTATAAATATTGGAGTCATGGTCTCCAGGGCAAAAATTAGATGAGAGAGCAGCTATTGTTAGTATAAGAACATGAGAGGTGATGTAATGTTGAGATGGAGTGGAGTGGGACCCACAAGGAAAAAGAGAACAAAAAGTCAAAGTGAGAGACTCCCCAAAATAAACTTCAGTGCCATCAGAGTTTTGCCTTAGACAAGAAGTTTAGATTTTTGGATCTATCTGCATTTGCCAGTTTCCCCATTCAGTAGCTTCAGTTTTTCTCCAGAAAAAAATCTAGGCACATTTTGTCATGCCCCAAACCACATCCATTATGTGGCTGGATTAGTAAATCTAGTGCTACTTGCTTCCTTTTCCAGCCTGAAAACAGTCAACAACTCTAGTGCAAATTCAAGTGCATATAAGCATTGCATGCTTGACAAGCTATGTAATGAAGCAAATGTATTTTCTTTAGCTTCTGCAGAGAAGTTTCATTAAATGAGAAGAATTAGGACTGAAAGGAGTCACATTTCACTGGCTGTGCTTTGCCAAATGAGATTTCAAACTCCCCAAAATTTCTTAAAACTCTTTAACTTCTCTCATAAGGTAAAGCCATGTAAACCTCAATGTTTACCCCTAGAATAAAGAGTTAAAATAATTTTACTTGCTTGATGTTCACTTGTACAATAATTATGTCAAAGCGGAAGCTCCAAATTCCATACACCTTGTCTGTAAATAGCAGTGATAACAGTCATGTAGTAAGGGTAGCAGGTGCAGTGACCCTGTGCGCACCACAGAGGAAGCCCTCACTCAATAGTAAGTGGTAATACTCAGCCTCCTATCATGGAATAAGTTTATTTTTTTTAAACTTATTTGTAATAAAGTATAGTTGATTTACATTGTTGTGCCAATTTCTGTACAGCAAACTGACCCAGATATATACATATATATATATTCTTTTGTCATATTATCTTCCAGCATGTTCTATCCCAGGAAACTGGCTATAGTTCTTTGTGCTATATAGTAGGCTCTCATTGCTTATCCAATTCTAAATGTAAAGTTTGCATCTACTAACCCCAAACTCCCAGTCCATCCCACTCTCTCACCTCTTCCCCTTGGCAACCAACAACACAAATCTGTTCTCTCTGTCTGTGAGTCTGTTTCTGTTTCTCATTTGAGCCATATTTTAGAGTCCACATTTAGGTGATATCATAAGGTATTTGCCTTTTTCTGACTTAATCTACTCAGTATAAAAATCTCCAGTTGCATCCATGTTGCTGCAAGTGGCATTATTTTGTTATTTTTATGGCTGAGTAGTATTCTATTGTACATATGTACCACATCTTAATTCATTCATATACCAATGGACATTTAGATTTTTCTATGTTTTGGCTATTGTGAATAGTGCTGCAATGAACTTAGGAGTGCATATGTCTTTTTGAATTGTAGTTTTATATGGATATATGCCCAGGAGTGGGATTGCTGGATCATGTGTTAATCCTACTTTTGGTTTTCTGAGGGATCTCCATATTGTTTTCATAGTGGCTGTATCAATTTACATTCCTACCAACAGTGTAGGAGAGTTTCCTTTTCTCCATACCCTCTCCAGCATTTGTTATTTGTAGATGTATTAATGATGACCATTTTACCAGTATGAGTTCAATGTTTGAGCATTTTTTCAATATTTTCCCAACTTTGTAAAACTCAAGATGTATAATTGTCCATGTCAAAATGGCCAGACTAACATCTACACTTTTAATTGGTTTCCTCATCTCAAAGGAAAATTTGCCCCTTCCCCTATATATACACCACTTCTTCCATTCCCTCAGCATTCCTCTCCCTACTCCCTCACCTCCTGGAAGTCTTTTTCCCACCAATATCCTCCTTTCTTCTCCCTTCAGTCTCTCCCTTCTTTAGGCTCATTCCTCTTACTTCCAATACACATTTAGCTTTCTAACTAAACTCCTTTTGAAGAGGAAGTGTGTTTCCTGATTCAGAAACAAGTGTCTTCTGCTTAGTAAAGCCAACATTTGGGGTAGAGAGACAGTGAGAGAGGGAAAAGAAATAGTGAGTGAGCAAAGCAGCTGTTGTGTTTTGTTTAGGGAAGAATGATGTTTTAATGAATTCTCAGAACTCTACTTTTTTCCAAGTTTCATCTTGCTAAGGACAGTGCTGGCAAAGAGAAAACAATGTAAGACATGGGATGGAACCACACAGGTAAAGGCAAAAGTAAAACATAAGACATTGACAAGCTCCAGGCTGCAGAAATATTACTGAAATTCAATGGGGAAAAAAAGCCCTTCGTTATGAGTAATATGATCCCTGTATAACCACATAATACTTTCCATATTGATACCAACAGAGGTACAAATTGATAGTTATATGGCAAGTTAAGGAATTGGTACCAAATTCTCGGGCTATCATAGTAGAGACACATTTTTGGATGAAATCTCAAAACAAGCAATGTGTGATATTACTAGCAGGTCACTTTCCTTCTATTATGCAACAGCTAAATTTAAATTTATAACTTTATAAACTGAGTTATATTTTGTCAATGAAGAGGAAAGAAAGAGGCTCTCTTTCACTTATGACTGAACTTCAATTAGCTATTTGTCTTTAGTGCTTTAGTTTTAGTTTGTCTTCTCCCAATCTCTCATCAAGTGGCTAATGATCCATAAATAAGAACTTAAGGAAAGAAAAGAACTGCTTTTCTAATTCAAGTTATTTTCAAATTCAAACAATGAACCCTCTTCTTTCTTTTGTTCCTACTACCATCTGATTTTTTTTAGTGTAGTATGTTTTCTTAAAGACAGGTGAATACAATTGATAGCTGGGGAAAAAATATTTTCCTGCATCATATTTCTAAATCCCATAAAAAGTGTTTGCTATCTTTCTTTCCAAAGCCCCAGGATAAAGAAAAGACAAATTCTGCCTTAATCTTGGAATTCACTTGTGAACAAGCAGCCTGACCTAGTTCTCTCATTTAATGTCACAAAGTTCTCTAAGCACCTGCAGAAAAATGACAAGGCCAAAACCCAGCATCAGACATGTGTAAAAATGCATATTTGAAGGGAGCATTTTATAGAGTATGAATTTAAAAATAATCGTGGACTCTGATTTGCAAGAGTCTAACTTATTTTTCATATAATTGGACTTTAGTTTTCAAGATCACACTTTCATTAATGGCAGAAAACCAAATCTTATACTTCAGTGTAAATTCAACCACTTCTGCTTTAAAATTCAAAGTAACTCTTTCTGGGTTAAATATTCAGTTTAAATTTAAGACTCTCAAATTCCTCCTTAATCTTGCCTTCTCTCTCCCAGGAATTGAACTAAATTATGGCGGTGGGCAAGGGACTTTGTCTTATCAGTACTACATGCTAACCGATTATACCACTGGAGCTACTGGGCAAGGGAGTTTATCAAACTTGCATCATGGGAGAGATGCCTGAAGCATGACAAATTATTTATGTTGGCCTCTACTCAAATGGCCATGGTTTTCAACATCGGTTCCCACTCCCACTCATTGTTCCCCCTACAACATCCTGCAAGTTCCTCTGCAGCCACTTCTGTGCTTGTACTCTTGATCTGACTCTCTGTCTCCCTTCCCTGTGGTTTACCAGACCTCTCTCCATCTTCCTCTCCATGAGACTACATGACATCATTGAAGCTCAAAATGAGGTTGATAGTGGTGAGAGCCTTCACTCTGCAGGTCTAATTGGTCATCATTTCTACTTAACTACAGACACCCTAGTTTGGGTGTGACCTACTATGAGCCTATATCTTCTCAGTTTTAGGCAGGAAAAGGGACATCGGTCCTCAAATGCCCTCTAATCCTCAAGATTATCAGTGTTTTCAAAGGACCCATGTCCATTACTCAGGCTTCAATTCCCTTCTCATATGCATCTTTTTGAATCTTTTTGTTTTAATATAATCCCTATATTTTGTTTTCCTCAGGGCTTTGGCTCTTGATATACAAAATGGGGGATTCAAAGCAATTTTCTTTCTTCATCCTCTTGTTTTTAAAAAACCTTTTCACTACTAAGAATTGTAAAACATCAATTCAGTGTTCAAATGACTTATTCCATCTTGGCTTCCACCTGCCTCACCTCCTTACCCCCACCTCTAGAGCAATATCTAGTGGATATTGAATACTATTACAAGCAGCTATGGAAATGAAGAGTGGTAACCTGAGCTTATGTTTCTATCATGGTCAATATCTTTATATTAAAGCCTTATGTCATCAACAAAAATTTTTGAGGCATATACTCTTCCAGGCTCTGGGAGTTCCCCACACTCATGAAACTTGAACTCTTGTTGAATGAGGTAGATAACAAACAAGAAATAAATAAGCAAAATAATTTCCAATTATTATAAGTTCTATGTAGTAAAGGAACAGGGTGACATGATAAAGAGCAACTGGAGGAAGGAAGGGAGGTCAAGGAAGCTCCCTCTAAGTAGGTGACGTTTGAGCTGAGACCTGAAGGATAAAGGTGCCCAGCATGTGAACAGTCAGGAGAAGATCTTTCTAGGAAGATAAAGCAGCAAGTATAAAGGTTCAGAAGTGGAAAAGAGCTCAGCTTGTTCAAGGAACAGAGGGGAGACCAGAATAACTAGAATATCATGGACATAAGCGAGAGATTAGAAAAGGAAGTAGAACCGAATCATGTAGTTCCCAGCAGGCCATGGCAAACAGCTTGAATTTTTTTCTAAATAAATTGAGAAGTCATTAACAAATTTGATCAGAGAAGTTACATTGGTTTTATGTTTTTTAAAATATTCCTTCATTTATAGAAAACTTATAAGAGAAGTAAGAGTGAATATGGTAGCATTTACCAAATGTATTATAAAGATTTATAGATGAAGATAAATTCAAGATATATTTAGGAAATATACTCAGGGATAATTCCTCAGCTCTCTGTGAAAAAGGGTTGAAATGTCAAATTACCAAATTATATAATTGTGTCTGTTATTCCACCTTTAATACCAATATGGCAAACACTAACACTCACACACTCTCAGTATCATGCTTGGTTGATCATTAAAGGATCTTGACCAGCTGCCTAAATGAAAAGCAGGACCCACTGATGTTAAGATAAAGCCAAACATCTCACAGACATGCTCTTTATCTGTAACACTTTGGAACACAAAGAATGCTTCTTAGTTTTCATATCCAAGTTGCATGAGAATACTTGGATCATAAATATTGTGCAAAAATAATTAGTTGGTTATGTTCCATCTTAATATGAATGCTAAGATTTGGGGGATAAAATTCAGATTTATTGCTCCCTTTAGCATCTGGTCATCAGATAAATCACGCATCTAGAGTTTCAGACTAGTGCATGCTTAATTCAGTTCTGCTGAGAGTGTGGAGTAGATAATTCTACATGTGAAATAGTAGCTACATTAGAAAAAGAGAGCAATCAAACTTTTTCAGAGATCAAAACAAATAGTGTGTGATGTCAGTGAGTTAAAAGTTTCTAAAATATGAAAGGTTTAAGGATATTACTAGAGGAGTTAGAGATCTCATGCTGGTAATTGGAATAGAGTTCTAGTATCCTCATTAGGTTTCTAGCCATTAGAAGAGCACACTCTAAAACTGATAGTCAAATTATCATTCAAAACACTTAACTGCATTAATTAATTGGTCAAGCAAGTGCTCAAGAACTTCATAGGATAGGATTGGACTGGACTGGAAAATGAGCCTTGGATATGAGAACAAATTAGAGGTCTTCCTGGGAGACACTTCTGCAGAATGCTTGGCTTACTAAGCAAATTCTAAATACCTCCACACCTAGCAGCACAAATCTAGTTGCCACAGACTAAAGAGGAAAAAGATTGAGTCCATATTTTTTTTCAGCACCTCTCTCCCTTTTCCCTAGTAAAATATTATCCAATGAATACCCCCCAAAATCTGCCCCATTGCATTAGCTATTCTTCCTACCTTCATGAGGGAAGGGTTCACTTCAATATAATCCTCTCCTATGAAAGGAATAAGTCTTCTTGTCTATTGAATAATGAGGATGGTAAGCTGCAGATTTCTCCTTATCACCTGTCCAAGAGTACAGTCAATTATAAGGATTCTAGTGCAGCAGTAACTTAAATAAGCAATTTACGTAATCTTTGATCTTGCATATAAGCAAAACTTCATTAGAGTTTGATGCAGGAAACAGAAGAGAAATCTTTGTGAATGTTAGTGTTTGCCATTCCTTGACTTCTCTTCTGCAACAAAACTCAGGGTCTGTTCTTGACATACTGTTATCCTCTCCATACATTTTGTGTAAAACAGCTCATACTCTGCATTACTGTTTTAAAGCTAATGAATCAAAAATCTATATTTCCAGTCCTAGTTGCTCCATGAACTTCAGATTCACTCATCCAACTGCCAGCTAGACATCCATGGGAAGTCCCATAAACATTTCAAAATCAATATAGTCCAAAGTGAATCTTATCTTCCCTACCTATTCCCAACCCAAACTCTTCCTCATCCTATATTTCCAATTACGGTTAATGGTTCTTCTACCATCTACCTTGTCACCAATCTAGCAAACTCAAGAGTGATTCTAGGACACCCTTCAATCCCTTACACATTCCATTAATTGCTAAGTTCTACTGATTTTACATTTACCTATTCTTGAATCTGAACTCCTAACACTTACTCTGGTTGAGTTTCTTCTCAATTCTCACCTAAACTAAAAAGCAATCTTCTAGCAAGTCTCCCTACCCCTAATGTTGCTCCCTGTCTAAAGCATACACCTGACCTCTCCTGCTTTAAACCCTGCAACTTTTTATTGTCCACAGGGTAAAATGCAAGCTCCTGAACATGACACATAGCTCTCCTATGCTGGTTGCCCTCCTACCTCTTAAACCCTATCTTTCTACCTCATCTTTTAAGTTATAGTCTTCAAACCACTTGTTGCCCCACATTCCATGATCATTCAAACTCATATTTTTTTTTCCTTTTCTTTTTAGAACTACACTATGGCATATGGAGGTTCATGAGCTAGAGGTCCAATTGGAGCTGCAGCTGTTGGCCTTCAGCACAGCCACAGCAATGCCAGATCCAAGCAGTGTCTGAGACCTATACCACAGCTCATGGCAATGCCAGGTCATTTAACCCACTGAGGGAGGCCAGGGATGGAACCTGCATCCTCATGGATACTAGTCAGATTCTTAACCTGTTGAGCCACAATGAGAACTCTGATTTTATAAGTGTTTTTTTTGTTTTGAATAAGTTTTCCATCTTCTTTCTCCTAATCTCTTTCCTTTATCATGATACCACACGTGTCATTCCTTTCTAGGATTCTCTTCAACTTCCAGTTTTTGCCAAGTGTCTCTTTCCACCCTGTATTTCTATGACACCTGTATCTATCACTCTTGATAAATACACATTATATTAAAATTATCTATATACATTCTGGGGCTCTTGGGGAATCAATCAATAACAACTCTTTCTTGCACCCAAGTTAGAACTCGATTGAAAAATGAAGAAGCTAGCTGGATAAAATAAAAATATCATCTTTATTACTGATAAATTGAGAATTTGGCAGAGGTCTTTGATTCAAGTAAGCTGAGTTAGACTTACCCTGAATACTCTCTGCTGGTTCTGTGCAACCACAGCTTCCCCTAGCTCTTACCTACATGGGGGTATGCCTGGCCCTGAAATTCATATGGAGGAGTTAGGAATAATGCATACTTTCCTCAGGTAAGCACAAGCATATCTCAAAGAAAAGACAGAGAGGGAGGGGCTGAACTACTCTCGCCCTGCTCTTTTACAAAGAGAAGACAGCCCTCCTCACCCAGAGGGAGTGAGAGGAGAGGGTGGGGCAGGAAGTCCTAAGTGGCACTCTACTGGGCTTCCTCCTCATGAAAACATGAAGCCAAGGAAGTGAAGTTTACCTCCAAAGACTTCTCTCTTTCATTAGATGGTAAGCTCCTTGAAGGCAAGACCATATCTTATTCCTCTTTGCATTCCCAAAGCTGGCCTCCCTGAATGCTTATTGAATTTAAGTGTTCCCTCAGCCATAATCATTAAAATCAATTTTAGATGACAGTAACTAACAGAAGCACAGGAAGAGTCAAAGTAAAGGCAAAAAATAGAGTAGTATCCAGGTCAGTGACAATTTTTTAAATGTCTGTAACATAACAAAAGAGAAAAGGGAAAATGTAATGGGATTCGACATTGCTGTGAGCAGTGGTGTAGGTCACAGATGAGGCTTGGATCCCACGTTGCTGTGGTTGTGGTATAGGCCAGCCCAAACAGCCTCTCTCACTTTGTCCCACTCCCTCACAGGCCAACCTATGGCTCAGTCACAAGTCAAACAGAGGAATTACTATTCCTAATGGCCCTTTCAAGTGGGGCAAAAGGGAATGGGTGCCCCAGTTTAGAAGAATGACTCTATCAAGTTCCCTGAGGAATCTGAATAAGGTGGTGATGATCACACACCTCTTAGGCTGAGGAGAGGCCAGATGGAGTCCAGCTTTTCTAGATCAGAGCCAAATGATACTTATTTATGCCCAATTAGAAATGTGAAAGATGATTTAGTTGAGCGAAGTGCTTATATCTTACTAAGCAGGGATGCAGAAAGTGCATTAGCACAAATTGCCTCCATTTGTTTGTTTGTTTTATGTTCCATTTGTTTCTCCAAGAGTGGGGCAGAAGTAAAGTGAAAGTTCAAATTTTCTGAACCCGACTATTTAGGAAAACTGACCATTATCATCTTGGCCATGGTGCTCCTTTTTTTTAAAGAGAATTAATTTTAATTTTTTAAATATTTAAAATGTTGTTAAGTTTTATTGAAGTATAGTTGATTTACAATGTTTTGATCATTTCACCTTTAGTGGTGCACACCAGCCTTGCATGGTGTTCCGTGGTAAAGTGTGAGATAATGCTTCTCTTTTTTTTTTTTTGTCTTTTTAGGGCCACACTTGAGGCATATGGAGGTTCCCAGCCTAGGGGTCCAATTAGAGCTACAGCTGGCAGCCACAGCCACAGCAATGCAGGATCCGAGTTGCATCTGTGACCTACATCACAGCTCATGGAAATGCTTGATCCTTAACCCACCGAGCAAGGCCAGGGATTGAACCCACAACCTCATGGTTCCTAGTCAGATTCATTTCCACTGCGCTACAATGGGAACTCCCCTCATTTTTTTTAACAAAATTCTTTGTGAAAATAACTTTCACTTTACCTCAGGGCCTCAGTTTTCCTGGGTCCTAGCATTAAAATAAATATGTGAGGCTGGACCAGGTCATAAGCACCAGAGTTAAATCATATGATCACCCATCATAAGGAAAAGAAAACTCTGTTGTTGTGTGTCAGACATGCATTTCTTGAGCCTTTCACTAAGCATGTCTTCTCCCTGCAAAGAACGTAATTGGACCCTCTAAAAACTACAAAATCCCTCCTTAAAGAAAAGCACCTAAACTCATCAGACTTTCTACCAAGGTGTTTGTGTCCAAAGTGTTCAAATACGTTGTACTTCCTTGTTAGTTCTAGTCAATATAACTTTCTGTAATGTTGGAAATGCTTAACATCTGCACTGTCCAAAATGGTAACCACAAGCCAGAGGGGTAACTTCACATGTGTAACATGATTAGTGATAGTGAAGAATTGAATTTTCAATTTTATTTGATTTTAACTGATTTTAATTTAAATAGCCACATGCAGTGAGTAGCTACCAGTGGACAGGACACTTCTATAGGAAAAAAATCCTTTAAAGGGACCAAAGATTCCAAAATAGGTAACTAGAAATGGGTAAAAAATTTTAACTTAATGCTGCTCAAACTTTCCTTCAAAATGCCCCTCATAAATAAAGAGAAACAAAATGAATTTGTAACTCTGGGGCATCCATGGATATGAAATTTCTTGGATGCATAGATTTCCCTAATATATGCATAGTTTCTAAGAAAATCCATACTATATATATTTAATTAAAATAATATTTAAGGAGATTCCATTGCGGCTAAAAGGGTTAAGAACCCAACATAGCACCTATGAGGACGCAAGTTCAATCCCTGACCTCTCTCAGTGGGTTAAGGATCTATCATTGCTTCAAGCCTCAGAGTAGTTCACACATGGGACTCAGATCTGCTGTTGCCATGGCTATGGTGTAGGCCTGCAGCTGCAGCTCTGATTTCACCCCTAGCCCAGGAACTTCCATATGTCATAGGTGCAACTATAAAAAGAAAAATTATAAATAAATAAAATAATGTTTACAATTAATTCCAAGTAAAACTAGAACTTGAAGAAGATGCTTCCTGTAACCCCAGCATACATCTAGGCCCCTTTAGGTACATATTTTCCAATTTGGGAAACATAGGGTTAAATGATGGGCCAAAGGTAATAATAGTAAGATGGAGCACAAGGAAATGCAGTTTTTCTGGCCCCAACCAACACTCTTATCTTCTTAGCCCAGGCCAGGCTCCTTACTTCCCTTTGCAGATGAAAGCAAAGGTAACTTGAATGCCAAATCCTATTCAAAATTGGGAAAATCCTTAAGATGTATGTTGTGGTGAGTTTTGTGTCTCTTTATTAACAAAAGAAGTAAAAGACAAAGGAGGGCCATTCCCAGACAGCAGGGTGAACAAGCCTTTGTGTTCTGTGGGCACTTTCCTTTCTGTTTTTTCAGTGTCCCTTTTTATCAAGGCACAGTGGGCTTCCATGCTACTGGGTATATCTGGTTAACCTGAATGAATTTATCTCAATCTCATAATTCACAATAAGGTATAATTTCAAATTAGCTCTTCCCTAGAGGATGCACACTTTTTAAAGAGTTTCCTGCTGAGGCTGCTGAATGTAATTATGCACCAAACAGGAATTTCAGAAGGCTGCAGGAGTATAAAACAGAGGATCCAGCCCAATCTGAAGAGCTTGAGCTATCTCCCCTGTGAGTGATTGTCACGTTGAAGCTGAAACCTGAAGATTAGGCAGGATTTGACAAGGCAGAGATAGGAAAGAAAAACATTCCAGGGCAGAGAAATAATAACATGTGGGAAGAATAAAAGTTAACATAGAGTGTGAATTGTTAAAATACATTCTGAACAGTAAGATTGTTAAGAGAAAGAAGATTGGTTCAAGAGAAGGCCTTATATGTAGATAAAGAAATTTTGATTGGGAGAATCTTCTGCTGTACACCTGCTCAGGCTATTCAGACTGGTTATGTACTCAATTCAATAAATTCAAGAGATTAAATGGGTCTCTGCTCTAGAAAAAGCCCTCATTCATCCGTTGGAACCATGATCCCCTTGGCAGATAGGAGATCTCTCTCTCCCTCTTTCTATAAGCAGTAATTCATCTCCAGAAGGCCTCTTCTCCATGTATCTATATTTGTTGGGTTTTATATGTTAAAAATCTGGAACAACCTCAAAGATAATTGTCTTTTGAGACCACCAAGGATTCCCATTCAGAGGTAGAAAATGCAGGGTTAGGAAGTGTTTCCTGGATCAGATTGTTCTGTTGCAGCAGAATTAAATGAGTCATTACTTGCTTTTGCAGGCATGCCAATGATCAAAATAATATTACCATTGACCTCCATAGTGGCTGTACCAGCTTACATTCCCACCAACAGTGTAGGAGGGTTCCCTTTTCTCCACACCCCCTCCAGCACTTGTTATTTGTGGACTTATTAATGATGGCCATTCTGACTGGTGTGAAGTGGTATCTCGTGGTAGTTTTCATTTGCATATCTCTAGTAATCTGTGATGTTGAGCATTTTTTCATGTGCTTGTTGGCCATCTGTACATCTTCCTTGGAGAAATATCTATTCAGGTCCTTTGCCCATTTTTCAATTGGGTTGTTGGTTTTTTTGCTGTTGAGTTGTATAAGTTGCTGGTATATTCCAGAGATTAAGCCCTTGTCAGTTTCATCATTTCACACTATTTTCTCCCATTCTATAAGTTGTCTTTTTGTTTTCTTTTTGGTTTTGTTTGCTGTGCAAAAGCTTTTAAGTTTGATTAGGTCCCATTGGTTTATTTTTGCTCTTATTTCTATTGCTTTGGGATACTGACCATAAGGTTGATGTCAGAGAGTGTTTTGTCTATGTTCTCTTCTAGGAGTTTGATGGTGTCCTGTATTATATTTAAGTCTTTCAGCCATTTTGAGTTTATTTTTGTGCATGGTGTGAGGGTGTGTTCTAGTTTCATTGCTTTGCATGCAGCTGTCCATGTTTCCCAGTAATGCTTGCTGAAAAGACTTTTTCCCATTTTATGTCCTTGCCTCCCTTGTCAAAGATTAATTGACCATAGGTGTCAGGGTTTATTTCTGCGTTTTCCATTCTGTCCCATTGGTCTGTCTGTCTGTTTTCGTACCAGTACCACACTGTCTTGATGACTGTGGCTTTGTAATGTTGCCTAAAGTTTGGGAGTTATGCCTCTAGCTTAGTTTTTGTTCCGCAGGATTGCTTTGGCAATTCTGGGTTTTTTGTGGTTCCATATAAATTTCTGGATTGTTTGTTCTGGTTCTGTGAAAAATGTCATGGGTAATTTGATAGTGATTGCACTGAATCTGAAGATTGTTTTGGGTAGTATGGCCATTTTTACAATATTAACTTTTTCCAATCAAGGAACATGTATGGAAACCTTAGAAATCTATACATAGAACTACCATATGATCCAGGAATCCCACTCTTGGGCATCTATCTGGACAACACTTTCCTTAAAAAAGACACATGCACCCGCATGTTCATTGCAGCTCTATTCACAATAGCGAAGACATGGAAACAACCCAAATTTCCATTAACAGATGACTGGATTAGGAAGATGTGGTATATATATACACAATGGATTACTACTCAGCCATAAAAAAGAATGACATGATGCCATTTGCAGCAACATGGATGGAGCTAGAGACTCTCATCCTGAGTGAAATAAGTCAGAAAGACAAATGCCATATGATATCACTCATATCTGGTATCTAATATACAGCACAAATGAACCTCTCCACAGAAAAGAAAATCATGGACTTGGAGAATAGACTTGTGGTTACCTGGGGGGAGGAGGGGGGGAGTGGTATGGATTGGGAGCTTGGGGTCAACGGATGCAAACTATTGCTCTTGGAATGGATTTACAATGAGGTCCTGCTGTGTAGCACTGAGAACTATGTCTAGATACTTACAACGCAGCATGACAATGGGAGAAAAAATTATGTACATGTATGTGTAACTGGGTCGCCATGCTATACAGTGGGGGAAAAAGTGTTTTGGGGGAAATAACAATAAAAAATAAATTTAAAAAAATTACCATTGACACCTAAGAATGGATACTAATTGTAGTCAAGAGAATCTGTTCTCCTTGAACTGATGTACATAAAACAACCAAGAAAAACTCTCTCTAGGAATCTAGATATGTGATATTGCTAGAGGCCTGCCCACCATGATCAGATAGGAAGCTTGCTCTTTTCTCCTGTGGAAGTCAGCATTTCCCATAGCATGGAAAGATGGAGAGACTTGGCAAGGACTGTAAAAGTAACTCAGACAGAGACCAAAAAAACTTTTGTTTTCTACTGCTTAAACCAGAGGCCAATTACTGAGCTGGTTGCTTGGTTACAATGGGAGTATACACAATTTTTATTTTTTTCAACACTTTTAAGAATTTTTTAAACAAGTAGTTATTAATTTTACAAAAAAATAGACATTTAAAAATAATGACTCTGTAAAACTATGAAGACCTCTGATGTCTAATTTTATTCATGGGGGTGGAGCTTAGCCTATCTTCACCTTCCTTTTATAACAATAATTAGCTTCATTAAGATTCTATGAGAGGAGTGGATAAAGAAGATGTGGTACATATACACAATGGAATATTACTCAGCCATTAAAAGGAATGAAATAACAGCCTTTTATCAACATGGATGTACTTAGAAATTATCAGAGCAGGTTAAAGATCCAGCATTGTTACTACACTGGCTGCTGTGGCATAGGTTTGATCCCAGTCTGAAAACTTCCACGTGCCCCAAGAGCAGCCAAAAAAAATGATTTATAGTTACTATTTATTAGCTTTTAAAGGCACAATTTTCCAAATTCCCTTAAACTAAATATTTATTAGGGTATTCAACCCACTTGCCATAAAGTTTGGGGGAGAAACAGAGGAAACAGATTTTACCAGCAGATTAGATAGGTGAACTCCTAACAGCTCATTGTTAAGTCCGGGTATGGAGTTGTGAAGTCCTAAGAGGTAGGCCTTGACTTCCTTCTTGATGGTCTAACACCCCATTCTCACTGTACCACAGGCCAGGGCTCACCTTTGTTGAACAGTGGCCTCTGTGCTTGCTGGAATTGACATCAGCATGATTCCCACTCAACCTTATATTACAACATCATACATATCCTTAGGTGCAAACTGCATCCCTGGTGATGACAGATTTATTCCATCTGAAGGCAAAGTTTCCATAAATCTCAGTTAGGATAGGATCAGACATAATTCTACCAAAAGAGTTTATAATAGTTAGGCAGGAATGTGGATCATTCAAACTCAATATTATAGAAGTTCCACTATGGATTTCTTTCTTCTCATAATGACAAGTATAACAAAAGCCTATAAAACAAATGACAGTAATCTACTAAGCTTTATTTCTCTTTGACTAATGGAATTGGTCAGGTGGTTCCCTATGGGGCTTGAGGCATATGTATCATGCACACAGCCTTTCAAGGGTTAATGATGGTTATATTTGCCTTTAGAATTATGATGTGAAACTAGAAAGACATTTTTCACCAGGCATCACATAGTGCCAATTAAGGGAGATCGCTTTCTGAAGAGGGAAAGAAAAGGCCCTTTCTGGACCACAGCTCTGTCATTCCTGAGGCACAGAGTTTGATAGAGGAAAGCAAGTCCCAGAGAATATAGGCCACCATGGGAGGGCTGCAAGGCAATTTCCTGAGCATTATCTCACCAGGAATTCACACAGTGGTCAGAGGATTCCTGATGATGCCAATGACATAGCATTTATGTATCTTGCGCTTTCTACCACAGACAAGCTCAGGAAATGGGCAGTCTGGCCCCAATTAGTCTGGCATCTTGGCTTATAGCTGAGTGAAAGAAATCGGTACAAAACTATTGTATATAGGTTGGAAGATAAAACATTTTTTTTCTGTTTCTTTCTCTTGCACTTATTTGTTTGACAAACCATTAACCATACATTCACTTAAATACTGAAGAGCTATAACATGGAAAGAAATGTGAGGAAGCCAATCAGAGCATTAAGTTGGTTCATCAATATGATTGACCAACCAAAAGATCCTTAAGGAGCAATTGTCAAACTTTAAAATAGCTTACATTTATATATTTATATACATACATATCCAAATTTATATTTATTTATATTACCTTACATGTCCAAGCTTTAGAAAGAAAAAAAAAAAAACCTGAGAAATTAAATGACTTGGCTGATCAACAGCAGAGGGAAGCCTGAAAGTTAAGCAGAGTTTTTTCTAGTCCACATTCTATGAGTAAGGAGATACCATCAAGCATACTGTATTGTGAGTGAGAAACATATCTATGGAAGATAATACAATGTAAGGCTTCATATTCATGGTTTATAAATTTTAATAAGCAACAACTACATGCAAGGCATTATGCTTAAGGCTTTAAGTTTTAAAATACAAGTATGGGAGTTCCCGTGGTGGCTCAAAGGTTAAAAACTCAACATAGTGTCTGTGAAGATGTGGGTTCAATCCCCGGCCTCACTCAGTGAATTAAGGATCTGGTATTCCCACAAGCTGCAGCATAGGTCATAGATGTGGCTCAGATCTGCTGTTGCTGTGGTACAGGCCTGCAGCTGCAATTCCAATTTGACCCCTAGCGCAGGAACTTCCGTATGCTTGCAAGTGCAGCTATAAAAAAGAAGAAAAAAAAATACGAGTAGGACAAGATCCCATCTCTCAAGGAGAGAATTAAGTGACAGGAAAGAGATATACATAAATAATTATAACACACGATAGATAGTAGTATAACAAAAGTACAGAGTTTAAAAATGTTATGAGGAGTCTTCTGAAAAGTAAAATTTGTACAGACATAGAAGGAGGGGAAAGTCTTTCCAGGTGGAACAAAAAGAAGGAGCCAAGAGGCAAGAGTGGACAATTTCAGGATATGTTTAGGAGAATATCTAGTTAGATTGGAGGTTAGGGTGCTCTGCTTTTTTAATTTTTTTTTTCTTTTTAAAGAAAGGCAGACTGCCACACGCAGCACCTCTTGGAAGTTTGACTAACCTAAGTTCTCCTACAAATGCACCTTGAGAGCTTGTTTGGAGGTTCTAGCAGGGGAGCACAGCTACTTGTATATCCTTGATGGAAGAATGGTCCTCCTCTACTGGGGATGGTTATCCTCTTAGACCAAGAGCACAGCTTCAGGAGGGATGTACGTGGAGTGGTAAGGAGGAAGGGGACACCCGCCTAGCCAGACAGATCAGCCAAATCGACCCTGGTAATAAATGGGATGACAGATGTCACAGCCAGATGCCCTCATAACCAGGGTGCTCTTCTTAGTACCTTAGACCCAAAGCATAAATCCTCTTTAGTATGTCTCCTAGGTAGTAAATAAGAGTCTTGGAGTTGCAGTTGGGTTCTTATCCTGGCCAGGTCACTTCCCAAACACAAATATCAATGACAATAGGCAAGTATCTTCACCATTCTGAGTCTTGGTTTTCTCATTGGTATATGGCAAAAATAACAGTGACCCTGTGGGAGTATTTTGAATATTCATTTAGTTAAACCACAAATATATACTGTTTACTGGCCCAGCACTATTCTGTGCACTACAGATATTACAGTGAAACAATTGGGTTGGGCCTTGCCCTGATAGAGCACTGTCTGGTAGGAGAGCCAGGTTTTCAATAAATGAGAGCTATTCATTCTTTGTTTATCAGCTTAGAAGACCTTTTATAAAATATATCTGCTCCCCACTTATTTTCTCTCATAGCTTTATATACTTTTCCTTTGAGATTCTTGTCCTCACTTTAAATTCTAAGTATGCTTCATTGATGGCTAGATGAAAAGTGGTGGAGTTCCCGTCGTGGCGCAGTGGTGGGCGAATCCAACTGGGAACCATGGGATTGCGGGTTTGGTCCCTGCCCTTGCTCAGTGGCTTGACTATCCGGCGTTGCTGTGAGCTGTGGTGTGGGCTGTGGACACGGCTTGGATCCCACGTTGCTGTGGCTCTGGCATAGGCCGGTGGCTACAGCTCCGATTAGACCCCTAGCCTGGGAACCTCCATATGCCGCAGGAGCAGCCCAAGAAATAGCAAAAAGACCAAAAAAAAAAAAAAAGAAAAAAAAGAAAAGTGGTCAAGAAATTCCCAAGCCGAGCATGTTCCAGCAGCATGTGTCATGCCCTTGAGGTAGGAAAGAGTTTGAGTCTTTTGAGGAATTAAAAACTCAGTGTTAATAGAGCACAAAGAGAGAAGAGAGAGAGGGATTCAAGAAATGGTCAGGGGAAAAAAAAAAAAGCATAGATCAGATCATGCAGGATCTCCCAGGCCAGGACTAAGAATTTTTTTTAAGAATTTTTTATTTCAATTGCCATGGGAAGCCACTGATGGTTTTAAGCATGTAAAGCTCTGCAATGAATGAGTGGATCAAACACTGCAGTTTCCTCCTTAGCAGTTTATCCCATTTCCCCTAAAGAAAAGGCGAGATGGGCTCATACCTAGTCACAGTTCATGACCCAAGTTGGCAAATCAGAGTGAATTCTAGGAATTTGTTTTAGCAATTATAGGAAAGAGAAATTCCCTTTCTTGCCCAAAGAAGCATGTAGCCCCAGGAACTGCTGACAGCCATTTTACCATCAAAAGGGAAGCCTGCTCACACCATGCACAAAAATAAACTCAAAATGGCTGAAAGACTTAAATATACGACAGGACACCATCCAACTCCTAGAAGAGAACATAGACAAAACACTCTCTGACATCAACATCATGAATATTTTCTCAGGTCAGTCTCCCAAAGCAATAGAAATTAGAACAAAAATAATCCCATGGGACCTCATCAAACTGAAAAGCTTTTGCACAGCAAAGGAAACCCAAAAGAAAACAAAAAGACAACTTCCAGAATGGGAGAAAATAGTTTCAAATGATGCAACCGACAAGGGCTTAATCTCTAGAATATATAAGCAACTTATACAACCCAACAGGAAAAACGCCAATCAAGCAATGGAAAAATGGGCAAAAGACCTGAATAGACATTTCTCCAAAGAAGATATACAGATGGCCAGCAAACACATGAGAAAATGCTCAACATCGCTGATTATAAGAGAAATGCAAATCAAAACTGCCATGAGATACCACCTCACAACCAGTCAGAATGGCCCTCATTAATAAGTCCACAAATAACAAGTGCTGGAGGGGCTGTGGAGAAAAGGGAACCCTCCTGCACTGTTGGGGGGAATGTAAGCTGGTACAGCCACTATGGACCACAGTTTGGAGATACCTTAGAAATCTATACATAGAACTTCCATATGACCCCGCAATCCCACTCTTGGGCATCTATCCAGACAAAACTCTACTTAAAAGAGACACATGCACCCGCATGTTCATTGCAGCACTCTTCACAATAGCCAGGACATGGAAACAACCCAAATGTCCATCGACAGAGGATTGGATTCGGAAGCTGTGGCATATATACACAATGGAATACTACTCAGCCATAAAAAAGAATGACATCATGCCATTTGCAGCAACATGGATGGAACTAGAGACTCTCATCCTGAGTGAAATGAGCCAGAAAGACAAAGACAAATACCATATGATATCACTTATAACTGGAACCTAATATCCAGCACAAATGAACATCTCCATAGAAAAGAAAATCATGGACTTGGAGAAAAGACTTGTGGCTGCCTGATGTGAGGGGGAGGGAGTGGGAGGGATCGGGAGCTTGGGCTTATCAGACACAACTTAGAATAGATTTACAAGGAGATCCTGCTGAGTAGCATTGAGAACTATGTCTAGATACTCATGTTGCAACAGAAGAAAGGGTGGGGAAAAAATGTAATTGTAATGCATACATGTAAATATGACTTGATCCCCTTGCTGTACAGTGGGAAAATAAAAAATAAAAAACAAAAACAAAAACAAAACAAAATAAAATAAAATAAGAATATGCCTAAAATAAAACAGAATTAGAATGTATTAAAAGGAAATAAGTAATTAAGTAAACATGAGTGTAACTCTATAAAAATTTTATTGACTAATAAATTACATATTATTTATTGATTTCCTAAAAAAAAAGGGAAGCCTGTATGAGGATAACAGTAGCCTATATAGGAGGTCCAAGAAGCAGCAGTCCTGTCCCTGCTGAAGCCTGCCCTGCCTATGGACTACTCACTGGGTATCCAAGCTAACAAGTTACATTCATGATTTAAAATGAATAAAGAGAACATCAGGATAAATGGTGATCTTAAATGCAGAACTCTTTAACTTGGAACTAGGAGAATGGGCATCTAACCAGGTGACCAAGAAAAGTGATTAGACCTCAGGTATAAACCAGAATGGAGCCATGGGGCCTCCTGAACTCTGAAAATAGAACATAATTTAGAATCAAAAACCATGTCATTAACTCAAGAGCCTCACAAATCTCCATGCTAATGTCCCCCCAAAACAATTCAATTCTTCTTCACATATTGCATTTTCCACTTTCAATTTGCTTTCTTTTCCTCAACTTTGTGTAGATATTTTTTTCTACATAATTTAATTACTTGCAACTTTGACTTACCATCAGGGATCTCAAATCATCCTCTTATTATCATATTTCTCATCAGCTTCAGATTCCACTATGGATTGACTGATCATCCCCATATGATTCTATGCGAATTCTAGAGAGTAGGAATCCAAACAGCCTATCACCTTCCTGTTTGAGCAGAGATCATGACATCGGGCCCCCTCACAGCCCTAGGGTCATATGTGATCAGAAAGAAGCATCCCTTGGCTGACCTATCCATTTTCCTGAGAGGCACATGACTGATCTCTCTCTATACACTAGAGCTGTCAAGGGGAAAAAAGGCAAATACCTTGGAATCTCAGTAAAATGTTAATTTTCCTACTATAAGAAAAGATTTTTCATTTTTAATAGATGAGAATGCAATTGGTCTCTGGTGTCCTTGAAAAGACTTTCTCTGAACCAAGAAATAATCATTCACTTCATTGAGAAACAAAATGAACCATGCAAATAAAAATTGTGAAGTACTCATTTGGAAACTAATTGGAGGAGAAAACAAAGTCTGCAATCGAATGTTCATTTGCTTAAAAGCAAATGACTGTGTTAGAGCCAAGTGTGTTTTCTTTTCAATCTTTCTTTTTTAAACATTTCTCTCCAGGCTTTTTAAATAGATGAAATATAACTATAAATCCAAGAGCATTTTCCTTATTGCCACTAGGGCCCAATGGAACTAAGGCAATTAAGCTTCTTAAAGAAAATTTAAGAGACTCCTGGGATTGTACTACCATAAATGCTTATTTGTGAATCTGGATCTGTGTTGTGTTATTGTTTCTAAACAGATTTAAATTTGCAGATAATCTCCATGCCTTTAAAGAAAAAATGAACTATCATTCAAGCAACATCAGAAACCTTAGCTCTAAGCATCCTTCTATCTAAAATATTGTGTCCACCTTCCCTAACAACATTTTCCTTACTCCTTTGACTCCTTTCTTCCACAATCAATAGTCAAGACCCTATCTGTGGGCTGCTACTTCCTCTTCCTGATTGCTACTGAATCACCCTCCTAAATAGCAGACTTTACAGGTAGCTATGACAGATGCAGAATGCTTGAGACTGGCCTCTCAGAGAGACAACCAAAAGATTAGGAGCTATTCCCAAGTATGGACATTTGGATCTTTTTTTTTTTCTTTTTTCTTTTTTTTCTTTATGGGCCATGCCTGCAGCATATGGAAGTTCCCATGTTTGGGGTTGAATTGGAGCTGCAGCTGCTAGCCTATGCCACACAGAAATGCAGAATCCAAGTTGCATCAGTGACCTACACCACAGCTCACAGCAACGCCAGATTCTTAACTCACTGAGCAAGGCCAGGAATCAAACCTGCATCTTCATGGATACTAGTCAGGTTCATTACTGCTGAGCCACTTTGAAACTCCTGGATTCTTTTATTTTTTTTCCTGGGGATCAGTCACATTCTAGGAACTGAGTCATGCTATCCAAATTCAAAAGACACTGCCACAAGGGTCAATATAATTCATATAGAAACTAAAACTTATTGGTGACTGGCATACCCATATCTACTGTGCAGACACAGCCCTCCCCACCACCCCTCTCACCTCACATCCAGTTGTCAAATTACCTGGGAAACTGACTTATCACCAGAAGATTCATGGTGAGCATACTACCCTAAACAAAGGAACCTGGCTGATGGTCTGAGCCTTAGCCCTACTCCACTAGGTGGTACAGCTTTAAAGTGACTATAAACTTGCATCTGCCAGACACAGTGTCTCTGTGCTTATGACAATGATAGATTAGCAATCACAAACTTTTCCCAAACATTTGTTCTTTAAATGTTCCTTAACTGTCTCTGAAGTCTTGTCATTACAACATACCCGCAAAATAGGCATGTCACTATTTCCAAGATGATAGCCTATTTTTCATTAATTACGCTTAAAATCGATGCCTTCTTTTTTGGGGGGAGCACCTTAGGTCCCTGGCTGGGAGCTAAGAAGCTCCCTAATCTTATCAGGAACACTCATCCAAATTGTTTCCTCCTAGAAAAGAGTTCCACACATGGACAGTCTCATTCATTTATGATGTTTTAGTAATTTCAGTTACAAAACTCATCATTTCTTTTGTCCCCAAAAAGCTGGAGTGACCACAATTCTGAATCTGCAGCTGAGCTCAAGAATCTCAAGTGCACATGCTCTGCTGAACACTGAAGGTGAGGATGGGATGCCAAAGTAGCAGAGGTAAAGTCCTTACCTTCAATAAATGTATAAACTGGAGGTACAAAACAGCTCCAAAACCAAAGATAATACCAAATGGCATGCTAAAGGAGTGATACAGAGATGGACTACTCTGAGTTCAGGGAAGACAACTTCAAGGACCTGGCACTGTTAGTTCTTATAGAGGGTTGAATAGTGCCCCTCCTCCCAGAAAGATATATCCATACCCTAAGCTCTAGAACCTGTGAATGTGACCTTACTCAAAAGAAAAAGGCCTTTGGGAGTTTCTGTTGTGACTCAGTGGATTAAGAACCCGACTAGTACCCATAAGGATATGGGTTCGATCCTTGACCTTGCTCAGTGGGTTAAGGATCTGGCGATGCTGTGAGCTGTAGTGTATGTTGCAGACACGGCTCATATCCTGCATTCTGCGGCTGCAGCTGTGGCTGGCAGCTGCAGCTCCAATTCACCTCCCAACCTGGGAACTTCCATATGCCACAAGTGTGGCCCTAAAAAGCAAAAAAAAAAAAGTCTTTGTAGCTATAATTGAGTTTAGGATCTTGAGATGAGATCATCCTGGATTATCTGGGTGGGCCCTAAATCCAATGAATGACTAGAGTCCTTATAAGAGACAAAGTGAGAAGGCAAGATGAGGACAGAGGCAGAGACTGGAATAGTATAGCCACAAGCCAAGGACAACCTGGAACTACCAGAAGCTGAAAAAGAAAAAGGATGAATTTTCTCCTAGGAATTTTAAATGGAGTGTAGCCCTTTCTACAGCTTGATTTCAGACTATTGACCTCCCAATCTATGGAAGATTAAGTTTCTATTGTTTATGCCACCAAGTTCGTAGTAATTTGCTATAGCAGCCAAGGAAACTAAAACCAATCCAGTCTATTTGTCTGGGACTCTCTGTTCCCCTAGCTTGTCAGGTCTCAGCTTTAATACAAAATCCTTGAAAAACATTATCTAATGCCTACCCCCACTCCAAAGCTAATTTAGGTCCTCCTTTTATATTTTTATAGCTAGCCCTTGTATTTTTCCTTCCTGGTACTTACTGTAATATATACTTACCTAATTTATGGAGCTACTCATGCTTGTTTCAGTCTATAAATCCCTCTATCATGTTCTTCAAAAAGACCTAGGCCTTGTTCTGCTTTGTTTCCTTAAATACTGAACCATTAAGGAGACTATTTGGAGACTTAGAGCAAGAAAGGAAACAGCAGCTAGGAGAGAAGCAATTCCTCAGGAATGGGGAGGCAAGCATGGCACACACCACCCAATAAGACAGTCCCCTCTGAGGGGACCACTGGACCTCAGACACTGGGGCTTATGTCCTCACAAAGATTCCCAGCCCTGAGCAGTTGTCAGACCCCAAGAGACCCTATGGGACAGTGGTTCATCAGCAAGATCTCATGCAACCAGGTGGCCAATTACTAGGATGGACCTTCCTAATGTTTCCTGCCACAAAAGAGGAAATATAACCTCTGGTGGAAGGCAGAGGGAAGTATGAGCAGGACAGGTAAGAATTTCTATTGCTTCTGGCCAATGCATCTCAGTGCAAAATTACATTAAAATGGAATTTACGTTAAAATGGCTGATGTTACAAAGCTATGAACAAAAGTTTTAAAATACACATTCCAGGAGTTCCCGTTGTGGCGCAGTGGTTAACGAATCCAATTAGGAACCATGAGGTTGCGGGTTCGGTCCCTGCCCTTGCTCAGTGGGTTAACGATCCGGCGTTGCCGTGAGCTGTGGTGTAGGTTGCAGACGCGGCTCGGATCCCACGTTGACGTGGCTCTGGCGTAGGCCGGTGGCTACAGCTCCGATTCGACCCCTAGCCTGGGAACCTCCATATGCCGCGGGAGTGGCCCAAGAAATAGCAAAAAGACCAAAAAAAAAAAAAAATACATATTCCGGGGAGTAAAACCAATATTTGCAAAACTTTATTAAGGTGACCTCTAAATCCAGTCCAGCAGATCTTAGCCTGTCACGCAGGAGGGGCCCTTGACCATAGAACCGCAGAGCTTAATACCAAGATTTCTTCAGAAGAGTAGTCTGAGTACTATGGTATAACACCTCTGTCTTAGGAAGGGGCGGGGGGCTTTAGGGAATCACTGGGGGGGGCATGTTTCTCAGGAGTTTGGAAAAAGTAGGATCATAAGCTCTTCTAAATGTGAGAAGCTGGCTGGAGCAGCCTTTGGTGACAAAGCAAAGAACAAGGACTTCTGCAGGAATGGCCTGGACTTCCAGAATTCAGCAGTATATCCCAAGATGTAGATCCTCTAGAAGACAGGTAGATTTTGGTCATTTTGGAAAAAAAAAACCAGCCGAGAGGAGCATTTTGAGGGGCTGAATGACCCCCTAAAAAGGAGTCCATGTGGGATAGATTGCATAAATTCAGAGGGGGTGGTGCCTGTACTGGAGAGCTATGGAAAAGAAAGCTCCTAGTAATGGGGTTCTCTGAAGATCTCCCAGAAATAGATTATCAGAAAAAGATCAGCTTCAGAACACCTGATACCCCCAGAGAGACTAATACCAGCTCACAAATAAGAGTTTGTTTTGTTTTGCTTTGCTTTGCTCCTTCTCTCTCTTTCCTCTCCTGCTCCAGCTCTGGCAGAGCCAGAGGCAAGTTAGTAAATCAAGCAGGGGAGGATATAATGGAATACTACTCAGCCATTAAAAAGAATGAAATTTTGCCATTTGCAGCAAGATGGACCTGGAGGGTATTATGCTTAATGAAATAAGTCAGACAGAGAAGGTAATACTATAGGTTATCACTTATTTGTGAAATCTAAAAAATAAAATGAATGAATATAATAACAAAAGATATCTTCATTCTATAATAGGGGAGTAAATTATGATTCATAAAATTGTTATAAGTAGTCTATAAAGACATGTGAAAATAATAGTATTAATAATGATACCCAGGAGTTCCTATTGTGGTACAGGAGAAACAAATCTAAGAACTATAAGGTTGTGAGTTCGATCCCTGGCCTCTCTCAGTGGGTTAAGGATCCAGCATTGCCATGAGCTGTGGTGTAGGTCACAAATGTGGCTCTGATCTGGCATTACTGTAGCTGTGGTGTAGGCCGGCAGTTGTAGCTCCTATTAGACCTCTAGCCTGGGAACCTCCATATGCCACAGGTGTGGCCCTAAAAAAACACCCCCCAAAAAAAATCCATATTACTTTTTTTTAAAGTATACACACTTCATATATGCAGAATGAGCTAATCTCTCCCACATTGAAAGATGTGTACATATTACATATTTACATAATAAAAAGATTAAAAAGAAAAAATGAACAAGGTTTGTTCCTATATATTTTTGAAATGTCTCAACTAAGACATTTTTGAAAATCAAAAGTGACTAAGATGTTATGGAATCTAGTCAAGAGGAAAAGTGGGTTTAACATAGTATCATCGTGTGGCAGTTGTTAGGGAAAAAGTTTTCTTTTTTTAGGTCTGCCCTTGTGGCATATGGAAGTTCCCGGGTTAGGGGTCGAATGGAGCTGCAGCTGGAGCCTATGCCACAGCCACAGCAACACAAAGCCACATCTGTGGCAATGCCAGATCCTTAAACAAAGGAGTGAAGCCAGGGCTCAAACACACATCCTGGGTGATACTATATCAAGTTCTTAACCCACTGAGCCACAATGGGAACTTCTAGTTTTTTTATCCCAACCACTGAGACTCCTCATTAAACCTGCTGCACCATTTTTGGCATCCATCTCCATGGGAAGTCACCCTCATCCTCAGGGGAAGGCTGTGCTTTTCTCTAGCTCATTTTAAAAAGAGTTACTAATGGGTGACAAGTGCTTTCTAATGTAACCTTATTTAGAGCTATTTTTATTTAATTAGCCTGGGAAAGCTGTAAGGAAGCAACACATTCTCCTAGCACAGACACAGTACATTTCCTCTAACATAGAGGTAATACAGAGCCAGGACATTTATGCACACTCAGCAAAGATATACGGAAAAACATGGCAGTAGCTGGGTTTCAGGCCCTCTTGCCCATTTTTAAACCGGATTTTTTTTGAGGGGGTTGATACTGAATTATACAAGTTGTTTTTATATTTTGGATATTAACCCCTTTTCAGTCATATCATTTGCAAATATTTTCTCCTATTCCATAGGTTGTCTTTTCATTTTGTCAGTGGTTTCCTTTGCTGAGCAAAAGCGTCTAAGTTTAACCAGGTCCACTTTGTTTATTTTTACTTTTGTTTCCTTTTGCTTAGAAGACAGATCCAAAATATATATTACTACAATTTATGTCAAAAGGTATTCTGCCTATATTTTCTTCTCATTGTTTTATGGTTTCCAGTCTTTAATCCATTTTGACTTTGTTTTTATGTACAATATAAGAAATTGTTCTAATTTCATTTTTTAATATGGAGTTGTTCAATTTTCCCAGCACTACTTGTTGAAGAGACTGTATTTCCCATTGTATATTCTTTCCTCTTTTGTCATAGATAAATTTTTCATAAGTGCATGAGTTTATTTCTGGGATCTTTATTCTATTAATTGATTTCTGTGTCTGTTTTTGTGCTGGTACCATACTATTTTGATTACTGTAGCTTTATTGCATATCTGAGGTCAGGGAGCATGATCCTTCCAGCTTTTTTCTTCTTTCTCATGATTGCTTTGGCACTGTTCATTTTCAAAGTTCAATTTCATATATGATTCAGTGCTCTTCCCCTTCCCCATTTCCTTGCCAGTACTAATTCAGGCTTGCCTTGTGGTTCTAGCAACTTGTGGTAGGATGGGGCATGACGATTTCTCACACACGTCATTACACTCCATCTGCCAGGTCAGGGTAGGAAAGAAGAAAGAGGAAAATTGACATGTTCTTCACCTAAGTGAGGTCTCAGTTCTCTCTGCTGATATCCAGGGCCACTTTTCTAAAGCACAGACTGTAGGTTCCCTATGGACGTGTGGTCACTCCAATGTGCCCTTAATAAGGGACCCTCTCCACAGCAGCAACTCTAGGCCTCAGCAGTCACTGTGTTTTGATCACATCCTGGGTAACATCACCCCATGAGGAATTCATCCTCTATACCTGCAGAGAGAGAAGCAGCTTTGGGCCCATCTTTTTCTGGGAATTCTCTCCCCAAAGCAATTCCTTTCTTGATTCTCTTTTCTCTGATGCTATGTCAACAAAGAAGCCAATTAGTAGGTTCACTGTTTAGGAAAAGGCCTAACTAGGGGATAACATGCCAGCCTTCCTTTCCTCTAACCCCCTCTCCCACTTTACAAATAGTTCTACTGGGACACTTCACTGCAGTGAAGGATAACACCCCTCATCACCCTTCTTCACCAGAAGATCTTGTGGGCAGGGGGGGCACAGTATCATCAGATACCCTGCATCATACTTCCCAAAGGCAGCCTCCCCTCTTGCAAATCTCTCCTTATATTAAGTATGAGGAGTAGGAGAGGGAAAAGACAGTTGGAAGAACAGAAGCAATGCTAGGCCAATTCTCTGAACAAATTTTTTGCAGTAAACTATATGCACATTTAGGAAGTTCTCTGGATTTGGACTATTTGTATATGCGACTTTTTAATTCCTAAATTTAAGACACTTGGACAGCAGAAAAATTCTTGCATGACATCCTAATGCAATAGTTTCCATGAAACATGAAATATATATATATTATATATGTTAATATATAAACTTATATATTATATATATAAGCTTTCAATAATTCCAGAAATTATAGTCCCCTCATATTCTTCTTGCTCTTCACCAAGTAATTTGGTGGTAGTAGAGGAGGAAATGGTTGGAGAGACCACAGTGTGTAGAAAATAAAGCCCAATAAACAAAGAGGTTACAAATGTACATACATACATTGATTTATACATATCTAAAGTTGCATATAAAGTACATCACATACTTGCATTGAGAATATTGAGGAATATATAAGATCCACTTATGAAGGGTCACAACTATTTCTTCTAAGTTACAAAAATTCAAGTGATTCAACAAGGTTCTTTGGAGTTCTTATATTGGTATTATGTTCACTTTCTGTTACATTCTTTCTTCTTTTCTCTCATTCATTTAGTCAGCATTTATCAAGTACCAAATGTCCTTGGAAATAAAGACAAATAAAGCAATAAAATAAATTCCTCCTTCAAGGAATTTCTGTTCTGGGGGTAGATACATAAATATATTACTAAAATGTAAAAGTGCAAGAATGGGGGCTTGCACAAGGCATGTAGTTGGCATTCCATAAGAATGAATGAAAAGGGAAGTGGCAAGTACACTGACTAGGGATATGACAGGATGAGAGGTAATCACAACGAAGGAATGTTCTGAGAGAGGTGACATTTGTGCCAATCATAAAAGATTATAAACTGCCTTTTTCCCATAAAAATATATTGTGAACATTAACCTGTGAAATAGACATAGCTCTAAATCACCATTTTTTTTTTTTAATTTCTTTAGGGCTGCATCCACTGCACATGGAAGTTCCCAGGCTAGGGGTTGAACCAGAGCTGCAGCTTCTGGCCTTTACCACAGTCACAGCAAAGCCAGATCCGAGCCATGTCTGTGACCTACACGACAGCTCATGGCAACGCCAGATTCCCTCCCACTGAGAAAGGCCAGGGATCGAACCTGCATCCTCTTGGATACTAGTTGTATTCATTTCCACTGTGCCACAATGGGAACTCCCTAAATCATCATTCTTATCAGGAGCAAACACTTCATAAGAGAACTATACCAAAATTTAAGCATAGTTCATACATATATATGTTACAGATTTTACTTTTGAACAATTTTTAAAACTCGATGGCCATAGTTTAGCACTTATACAATTATTTTCTTAGGATAAATATTTATAAGTGGAATTACCACATCAATGGATATGTACATTTAAATTTCTGGCGTTCCTGTCATGGCACAGTGGTTAACGAATCCAACTAGGAACCACAAGGTTGCAGGTTCGATCCCTGGCCTTGATCATTGGGTTAAGGATCTGGCATTGCCGTGAGCTGTGGTGTAGGTCGCAGATGCGGCTCGGATCCCATGTTGCTGTGGCTCTGGCGTAGGCCGGTGGCTACAGCTCCGATTAGACCCCTAGCCTGGGAACCTCCATATGCCACGGGGGCAGCCCAAGAAATGGCAAAAAGACAAAAAATAATAATAATAATAATAAATTTCTGAGTGTCCTCTAGAAAGGTACTAATTTGTACTCCCACTAAGAGTAAATGAGAATGTTTCCCTAAATTTTCTTTCTAGATTGATCAATCTAGAGAATTATGTAAAGAGGATGGTATGAATCTAGTTTCTTTATGTCTCCATATGAGGTTTATCTTTACATGAAAGCAAATAACATAACATAACCCTTATTAGTGTGGGATGACTGTTCTGACTCCAACAGCCTGTGCATTGTTGCAAGAATAGTTACTTTAATCTCTAAAGAAAACATCAGATAAAATGTATGTCTTTAATCAAGGAAGTCAGATTCCATCCAATGCATGTTTTCTAAGTGACAAAGATTTTAGGCAGCTAAGTAATTAGCATTTAAGATGGATATCTTGGGATGCAGTTTACTTTTTATCATTCTTGGTGAGGTCATGAATTGAAATCACAGCAGGAACACAGTCCTGTCAGGGGTAAAGCGAAGGAGGAAGACAGAAGTTGGCTGTTGGAACCTTCACTCCTAGCCAAGAGAACATGTCAAATGAGGCTTAAAAGGGTTTTGCTGTCAACATTTCACAAGTTCACACCAACAGAAGAAATGATTGTTCATTTTCTCTACCATCCCCTCCATCATAAGACTTTTACCTTTGGATGAAATATGCTATAGTCATATTCATACTAACTGATTATGATCATACCAACACAGTGGATGATGCTTCAGTTACTCAGGTAGGCAAGTAGAAAGGAATCTGAATTCAGAATCTGAAGATCAGGAATTTCATTTTGGGTCTGCTAGTGGCTGGTGGTTGATGTTGGGTCAATTATAACCTCTCAGAGCTTCAGTTTTGTCATCCGTTAAATAAGATAATAAATGGCCTGTATATCTCATCTAGCTGTTATAAATTTTTTCCTCCTTCTCTTCATAGTCAAGTTTCTAGAAAAATGGAATAGTCACAATCATGACCTCTTCACCTCTCATTCACTCTCCAACCGAAAATTGACCCTTATCTGAAATGCTCTAAGCTAAGGCCACTACTATCAAATTTAACAATGCTTTGTAAGTAAGTCACTTATTCTCAGATACTATAGGCAATATTGAACACTGCTGCTCTAAAACTTTCACAACAATCCACTTTCATAACAATCCTCTCTCCATTATCCCCTTTAATATTAACATTCTCCATGGTTTAATCCTTGGACTTTCTCTTTTTTATTGATTTTTTCCACTTTTATTGAGAGCAATTGACATATAACATTGTATAAGTTTAAGGTATACAACATAATGATTTTATACATACACACACATATATGCATACATACTATGAAAATGATTACTGCCAGTTTAATTAACATTCATCACCTCACATAATTATGTTTTTTCCCTTGTTAGATCTACTCTCTTAGCAACTTTCAAATATATAATACAGTATTGTAAACTACAATCAGCATACTATACATTACACCTCCAGAATATATTTCACATTATTTTAGTTAATACCGTCCAGACTATGGATTTAATTACAGCTCTTCAGGAGCTGGTGACATGCAGATTCATCTTTAGGATCACCATTCTCTTCAGATCTATTCTGCTTTTGGATATAGCTTCCTCAATGTCCTAGAGTTCTTAAAATTAAAAAAAAAAAAAACCTAAAACCCAATTCATTTTGTTTATTTCCCCTAAGCACTCTCCAAATTGTTTGTCCTCCTGTGTTCCCTCCACTCATCCAAAATCTGGTGCCCACCTACGACCCATTTTCAAAATTCTACTTCCAAGATATTTTGCAAATATATCCTTTACTTACTACTGCCGCTCTCTTGTTCAGATCCTTTTTAATCTCTTGATTAGATGATATTGCAAATGCCTGTAAATTAGTCCATTCTCTTATGTCAGATCCTTATGAGTCATCTTCTACATGGGCACCAAAAGTGGTCTTCCTAAATAACAAATCTGATCATCTCTCCACCCTACCTTAAAATCTTTAATGATTCCCATTACTCACAAAGTTCTAACTTGTGAATGTAGAACAGATATCCCTTTATGCCCTGAATCCTTCCCATCTCACAGGTGGGATCTCCTCCATTCTCACCTTGGGATTCAGTCATTCTAAAATCTTTGTCTTCAGAGTTCCTATCATGACTCAGCAGTAACAAACCTAGTATCCATGAGGATGTGGGTTCAATCCCTGGCCTTGCTCAGTGGGTAAGGATCCAGCATTGCCATGAGCTGTGGTATAGGTTACAGATGTGGTTTGGATCCCGTGTTGCTGTGGCTGTGGTATATGCCAGCAGCTACAGACCTGATTAGATCCCTAGCCTGGGAATTTCCAAATGTATGCCACAGGTAAATCCCTAAAAAGATGAAAATAAAGTAAAGTAATAAAATAAGATCTTTGTCTTCTCCATCTGCTATATGACAACTTGGTGAATTTGCACTAGGTTGTCCTTTTCTGAAATGTTCTTTATTTTCTGTCTATTTAAATCTCATTTATTTTTCTAATCTAGCTCCCACATCTTCCTCCCTAGTACATGGTCATGACCTTTCTCCTGCCCTCATCTACCTCAAGAAGTTTAAGCTCCTTTACAATATTTTGTGCAAAACTCTCTTCTAACGTGTCACTCCATATTGTAGTTGTCTTTTTTGAGGATAGGAGTCATGTCTTGCCTGTCAGTGTAATATAACTTTAGCACAGCAAGATTTTAGTAATTCCTGGATCTGGCCCACACTTTTGCTTCAAATTCTCTAGCATTTACCTGGTTTTCCTACTTTTTCAACCTACGGTGTCCCACTTGGATTCTCCCTCTCTGCTTAGCCTTCCTGAATCAACAACTCAATTGGATGATTTGCCCTGATCTGATAAAGGTTGGCCAAGATGGCAACCTATGAAGTCTTCCATTCAGCTCCATGCTCTCAGAGTAGTGTCATCCGGCTCCAGGTTCCTAGGTGGCAGCCCAGACCCAGTGCCCTAAGCACACAGCTATCAGGCATGGGAGACAAAGAAGAGAAAGCAAGAGGTTGGGAAAATTGGACTATTATCTCATATCCTCTTCTAATGGAAATGGTTTAGAAAATAACTATGAAGATAGCAGGTACATTGACAGACATCATTGCACTACTGAAGGATAGCAAACCATTGAGTGAATTGGAATAGCTATAGGGAAAGAATAGCAAGGTACACTTTAAGGAAAAAGAGTCAATAACATTGTTCTCATCCTATACTCTTGTTTTGTATATTGTGGTGCAATTGAAGGGATGGGGACATCTGAAGTCACTGTCATCTATTATTCAGCTTTGCTATATTGTTGCTGAAATACCCTTGAAGGGAAGTACCTAATTAAAATATCAGAGTATTTATTGTCTATTTTAAGCTCGGAAAGACAATGAATGCTATTGGAGCATTGTGTAAATTATTTAGTTTAATGTGAAAGTCAAAAGACCAAAGATTTAGATAGCTAATCAGGAAACATAATGGAGTAAATTATAAGAACACATTCATTGCATGCTTCCAGTCTACTCAAGGTTCAATGGAAATATACCAAAAATCCTGAAATACAGTACATAAAGTAGTAATTCCAGTGTGTGTCATTGTTAAGAAAACTACATGGGGGACTCTCTAGATTTTGCCTCTCAACAATACTATGGAATTAAACATAAATCAGGTTTGTCATGAACTCAGAATTAAAGGAACTCATTATAGCATTTACACCTACATTAGAGTCCTTGTCTGGATTACAGCTTTGAAGACTGCTGTAAAATGTTTGAATACTTATCAGCTGCCTGCATGATAGAAAAATGGTGGGTATGATTATTTTTCACTCCTATATCAGAAGATCCTGAGATAATACAAGTTCCCTTCAGATTCCAGTTTGAGACTTGTTAACAGAAATCACTTTTCTGTTATCTAGGATTTAAAACTGCACTTTTCCCTTCCAGCTGGCTCTACAGCCCAGTTCTAATTAGTAGAGTCTTGAATCAGAAATATGTGGATTTCAGTGTTATTCCTGCATGTTATCAGCAGGACCACTGTGATAATTGTGCAAAGTGTGAACTCTCAGCTCTGAAGGATTTCATTTCTTAGGCTATGATGTGATGGCGCCCTCTGGAGTTGGGCTATATGCTAGCTTTGGCATGATTTGAGCTGCTTATCTTCTCCAAGCCTCCCTTCCCTCTTGTGCAGAATAAGGACAATAAACAAAGTCATTTAGAGTATCTACCTAATTTGGTATTGTGAAAATTAAGTGAGATAATGCATGGCAAATGTTTAGCATGGGCCATGGACACATATGAAGTGCTCTCTAAATATTAATAACTATGATGATGACAATGCCTCATTTCTTAGTAGGGTTAGTCTCAAACCTGGCTTTCTAAGACAAAACACCACTGCAGCTTTTGTACATCTGCCAGCCACCTTAGTATTTATGTACTTAGAGCACATATATTTAAACCAGTTGTATTGGAATCTTCCTTTGTCATAAACTCATGTTAATAAATCTTTTTTGTCAACTGAAGTAAAAATGTACAGTGTGAGAATTGTGAGTTTCAGTTGTATTCAGAGGACTTAATGAGGATAATAGGCTGGGATACAGCCTTTCAGATAGCTCTGAGGAACTGCTCTGAAGAGGCAGAGGGAGAGAAAAGTATACATGGGATTTTGGCAAAAGGGTATATGCAAATTAAGCATATATACTGGTAAAGGTTATTGCTAGTCAAAAGGAACAGATATCTCAGTTATTGATTTTAGTGCATCTAAGTTTGGGAAGATACAAGAATCCAGGTTCATAAAAATTTCTAACTAAGGGCCGATTTTGCCTGTTTTCCCAAAGCACAGAGTGCCTCCTCCTGTTCTTTGTCCTTGAATTCCTTTCACAGTGTAGTGTAGGTCAGCAACAACAATGACTTAGTCCTTGTAGATCCAGCAAGTGAGTGACATTCCTTATTTTATATATTCATGAATGAGGTTATTACTTTTTATTATTTCTTTCACATAATGTACATGATTTCCAGTATGTTTGATATGGCTCTGGAGGAAACACCTAAAACCTCTAAAAAAATGAGAGTGATTGTTTTTTCTAAGAATGAAGGAAGGTGAAAGCAAAGACTTAGCAGGAGACAAATGAGGTAATGATTAAATTGGACTCCACACTGACACAGCTCATTCTAGTAAGATTTCATAACAGAGTTCAAGTTATGTTCATAGAAAAAAATTCTCCTCTTCACTCTAGCTATTTTATTTAGTAGAAGAGATATTTTAGGTTCTATAATCCTCTCCCCACAAAAAGCAGAATCATTTGAATAAAAATATAAATTTGTACCCAGGGTTTTATGGCAGATGGAAGATTTTGTTAAGGGATTTGATATTTTATGATTCTTTACAACTATAAAATGATACACTATTAAGAACAAAATTTCCTCTTTACTATTTTACTAATAAAAATGTTAAGTTTCCACTTACATATTGTGATACAGTTACCTCTTATTTCCTGTTTTATCCTTGCCTGTATCCACCTTGATTATTTCTGTCATTGACCACAGCATCATAGAAAAGATCCTAACTAAAGGACTCCCAGTTTCAAGAATGAGAACTGGGAACATAATATAAATGCTCTGTATCCTTTACCAAACCCTAGAAATGATAAAAATAAATACATGTGCACATTCATATGTCATATGTCTACATGCACACACACACACACACACACACCTTATATACATGTATAATAAGGACATACACAGTCATGCTGAGAAATTCTAAGACCAGAAACCAAACAATACCTTGGAGACTAGAAGCAGAGACTGAACCTAGGGTCTGCCCAAATTTATAAGAGCCCAACCAAAGTAAAATCAGAGCCGAGGTGTGGGAGCTGGGAAATGGAGACTGCCAAGGGGCACAACCAGGGAAACTGAGTTCCACACTGAGGGTATTCAAGGTTCCTATCTCACTCTTCTCTTTAGCTTGAACAACTAAGACCAAATATAAACCTCTCTCCTCAGATTGCTATTTCCATACACACACTGACATTTATTACTCCTTTCCACCAAAGAGCATCCCTCCTAAATAGCAGTTCCAGACTCATTTCCTATAGTTTATACTTTTCAATCACTATGAATCATCACTGATCCATACCTGTACCTTCTACTCATACACTCTTTCCCAAAAGTATACCATCCCCAGGAGAAAAGAGAATATTCATTAGTTTGTAAACCTCCCTGCAGTGTACATTTCTTAGGGAACAACTGACAGAAACCCCCCGTCTTGGCCAGGCATGATAATAAATATTAACAATTTGTATGAGTTCTCTCATCACAGGGGGTCCTAATAAGGAACATGGGGCTGCCTCTGAAAACTGACCAGGAGAATTCAGGAAAGGCCATAGGTGGGGAGGAGACTCCACTCCACATAATGTCCTGCCAACCTCACAGAAACCCTCATGCTGAGAGATGCACGCACCACCAGGAAGGACCCTGAGTTAAACCGAATATGGGCAAAGCAAGATGACTGGCCAGAGACAACTCAGAAACTAATTCCATCTCCATAAAACTTGAGGCTGCAAGGTAGGGCAGCTCTCCTGGTTTCCTTCACCCTGCTGCTCTCTGCCAGGTGCCCCTTCCCAATAAAGTCCTTTGCTTTGTCAATATGTATAGCTCCTCAGGCAATTCATTTCTGAGTGTTAGACAAGAGCCCACTCTCACACCCTTGAAGGGGTCCCCCTTCCAGTAATACATTCAATATCAGCAGTGCTATATATCTAAAAACATGCAATACTTATTAATACTATTATGTTAGAATATCATTCACTAAGTACTTTGTGTGAGATGTTTTATATGTACTTATATATTTTATATATATATGTGTGTGTCTGTTATATACACATATATTTCAACAAAGGTATGTACGTGTGACACATACACATATATACATACATATAACATATATGTTTTGATCATTGTGCTAAGTAGGCATTATTATCTCCAGATCACAAATGAGGAAACTAGGGTACAGAAATATTTATTGTCTCAAATTCTTACAGTTAATCAAAGCTTAAGTACTACACTGTACCAGTTATACCCTCAAAGCCATTTTTTAGAATTTTTACAATTTCATTTTGAAGTCTATTTTTAGAATTTTATATTGCAATTTCTGCCAATATTAACTTTCTTGATAAAAGTGTAACCAAGTAGGACACTATGGGGCCCTCTGAGGACAGACCTCCCCCCATATCCTTTGCTTTATCTCCTTTCTGAAGTACCATAATCAATCTGGTACACATTTCCTGAAATGTTTTACAGATGCTAAAACCCTCATCAAATTAACTACTTGATGACCATGAGCACTTAGCCCCCAGATCTATTAGTGCCTAAGGACTAATAATATTAACTCCTGAAACTGCTGTTTCCTCACCATCAACTGATCAGAGAATTGTGCACAAACTGATCACTGACCCCCCCCATTTGCCTTTAAAAATGCTTTGCTGAAACCCATTTGGGAGTTTGGAACACTAGCTGTCCTGAACTTCTTTTACGGTACCTTATAATAAATGCTATATTTTCCTTCACCACAACCTGATGTCAGGAGATTGGCTTTACTGCACATGAGCAAGCAGAGTCAAGTTTGGTTCAGTAACAAAAGGACAGATAACTGATACTAATTTTTCCCACTCCTTCCTACTTTCAACAAAGAACTAATGTCTGAAAAGACTTAAAATGTTTTATAAATAAAATGGAAGTCTAAAAGAATTGCAAGAGGTTGGTTATAGTAATTTTGAGTTGGTTAACCAACACAAGAGGTTGTCTACCCCCAGACCTCTATAGGAGATAATTAAAAGTCTTTAAAGCTTCCAATCCAAGACAAAGACATAGGAGTCTCCTGAGTGTGGGGAGCCAAGAAGATGCAGGAATTTGAGAAAAGGACCTTACCTGACGGCAGAAAAACCTATAGGCAGGTTCCTGACCAAGGAAGGGAGCTCACCTGAACGATACAAGCTGAAGGTGGGCTTCTGGTCAGGATAAAAGCCTACCTGAAGGTGCATGCCAAAGGTGGGCTTCTGGTCAGGATGAAAGCCTGCCTGTATGGTACAAGCCGAGGGCAGGCCTCAGGTTACACAGCTCTCATTTTGAGGTTGATGGAGAAGAATTGGGGCTTTCCTGGGAAAACAATTTCCATGTTTGCACCAGAGAACATGTATTTTTCTTAGGTGACCTAGTATTTCCTCTTGTTTTATTTGTTATTCAGTTTTTTTCTTCAGTGTTTCCTGATTATTTGCTTATTATTCTTATTTTCCATTCTTATTTTCCTGTGGTGACTTGTGATTTAACAAAATTACAACAATAATATAATAAGAATTTCATCCTGAAGGACTTTCCCCTATTTAAATCCAACTTAATTAAAATATAGTGTTTATCTACTAACTAGTTATACAGTAAACTTAAGAGTTAGGATTTTAATAAGGTTCATAGAAGTTAGATATATATTATTCTTGATCAAAAGAACCCCAGCTGTGAGTTTTGTCCTTGATTTTAAAAGCTTCTAAGCAGTAGCTAGTTAAGTTGATTTATATTTTCTCATACTGTCTTCCTGCCATAACGCTTTAAAGGTAGACATTAGTCTAAAAACAAGATTCGTAAATGCCAGATTCTTGTGTTTGTAAACTTGTAAAAATTGGCTGGCCATGAGATGGTTTGTGCCGAGTCTCCTCTTTCCCACATGATATGCTGCACCTGTTTGTCCTTGAATTGTACTCATTAAATTTAGTTAAGTTGAAGATTTTAGAATGTGATGTATTGCTACTGTAACATGTGATCAAAAAACAAAGCCTAATAGTTAACCAATGTACTTTTAACACCATGATGTAATCTGTAGTGAAAAACTGTCTATATAATCAACCACTCATGCCAATAAAATTTGAGCAGTCCAGCACCCTGAAAGAAGGGACAAAGAGGTTGTCTCCATTGCAAAAGCCGATGCACGTCCCTCTCCTTTGGGAAAAGTGTATACTCCCTGGCAGCCGGAGCTGGCCTCCGGCACCTGAGCTCACCTCCTCCCACAGAAACACCAAATCTACAAGTACACATGAAGAAATTCTCTCTGAAAGAAACCTAGAAGCTAGTTGAGAAACTCCTACACATAGAGTGAATAAGAAAATACACACATCAAAGTAGGTAGGAACAGCTGAGACACAGAATAACCCCACCTCTGTCATGGTGACATTTAATTGGGAGGAAACTCATAACTCTCAGCTTCTTCCCGAGTATTAAAATGTTTAGAACCAACATCTAGCAACCCAATTTTAAGACTTACATCTGATGGATGAGCTGCCAAAACATCTAGCTTTAAAAGCCAATGGGGATTACACCCAAGACATCCATAAGATTCTAGCAGAGAGAAAAAAAAAAAAAAAAGATTCTTAACAGGAGCACGAGGACTCTGTTCCGAGAGAACAGAAATGACCACTCATCAGGCTAAGTGAAATGTCAGGCAGAGAAAGATAATTATTGAATATTGCTTTTATGTGGAATTTGAAAATACAACAAAGTAGTAAATATAAAAGAAGCAGATTCACAGACATAGAGAACAAAGTAGTGATTACCAGTGGTGCAGTAGGTTAAGGATCTGCCATTGTCATCGCAGTGGCTCATGATGCTGCTGTGGTAAGGGTTCAGTTCCTGGCCTGGGAATTTCTACAAGCCATAGGTGTGGCCAAAAAAATTTTATTATGAAAATAAGAACTATATCTGGTATTATTGACAACAGTAGGAGTCATATTTCTTTACATTGTTTATCCAAACAAATTCTTCTCTTTGTTTTGTATATGCATTTTCCAAATTATTATTATCACTATTTGGCTACAACTGCAGCATATGGAAGTTCCTGGGCCAGGGACTGAATCCCAGATGCGGGATTCAACCTATGCTGCAGCTGCAGCAAAGCTGGATCCTTTAACCCATTGCACTGGGCCAGGAATTGAACCTGCACCTCTGCAGCAACCCGTGCTTCTGCACCCAGATTCTTATCCCACTCTACCATAGTGTGAACTCCCCATATTATTTACTTTGAAAAATTTCACAAATTCAAAAGAGTTGCACTAATATTTTGAATACATGTTTGCTATTCCTCTGACAAACATTTTGTACTTGCATGTCCCCAAGTGCTTTAGCTCGTGTTCCCTCTCTCTCTCATAAAAAAAGTATTTGAGAACTACTTGTAGACTTTAACACTTCATCCTTAAATACATGCAGCTCTAAAGAACAAAGCATTCACATACATAACACAATGCAATGATTACATTCAGGAAATTTAACCGATTAAAAACTATTATCTAGTATATAGTCTCCATTCAAGTATGCCAATTGTTCCAATCAAATTTTGCTAAATATTCCTTTACAGTTTTTTTTCTTTCTTTTTTTTTAAATATAGAAATTTAATCAGGAAGCACACACTGCATTTAATTGTCATATTTCTTTAGTCTCCTCCAACCTAATCAGTTCACTAGTTCACTTTTGTGTCTTTTATATCATGGACACTTTTGAAGTGTGTTGAACCATTCATTTTACAGTGAGTCTTACAGTTTGGGTTGTTTCATGATAAGTAGATTCAGATCAAAATTTTAGCTGGAATATTACACAAGTGATGTGAATTTCACAATGCATCACTTTGGAAGTAAAAGAAGCCATTTTATCCCCTCATGAAGGAAATGTTAAATCTGTTCTTTTGGTTAAGGAAACATCCACTAGATGTTTCCAATGAAAAGGTACAGGTTTATGTATATCTATATAGATAGATAATAGTAAATTTAAAAAACTTTGGATCCTTTTCTGTGGAAAGGTTCATTTGTGCCATATATTAGATTCCAGATATAAGTGACATATGGTATTTGTCTTTCTCTTTCTGACTTACTTCACTCAGGATAAGAGTCCATGTTCCATCCATGTTGCTGCAATTGGCATTATTTTGTTCTTTTTTATGGCTGAGTAGTATTCCATTGTGTATATATACCATGGGGGGAGGGGAGTGGGATGAATTGGGAGCTTGGGGTTAATATTTGCAAACTATTGCTTTTGGAATGTATTAGCAATGAAATTCTGCTGTGTAGCACTGAGAACTATGTCTGGTCACTTATGATGGAGCATGATAATGGGAGGAAAAAAATGTATACATGTATGTGTAACTGGGTCACCATGCTGTACAGTAGGAAAAAAATTATATTGGGGAAATAACAATTAAAAAATTTTAAAAATAGAATAAAAATAAAAACTGTGGATCCTAGTGATACTCTTCTGGAGAGAGAAAGCAAGTTCTCAGCACAAAAATGCAGGCAAGTCCACTCTTCACTACTTTTTACTTGCTGTTATAAAGATTCTAGAAGCTGAGCTTCAGATTTTGCTAGCAAGTTACCTTAGCAATCAATACTGTGAACTGACTGTGTTCAGTTATCATGCATATAAGAGAATATTTGTTCCAAAAGGGAGATATTAAGTAAATATGGTAGTGAAAGTTAAAGAGGTGCATATATTTATTTCATGTGTTCTTGTATACTGATAAACTCTTTACCACAAACTGTGCTTTAAATATTGCTATGTTTATTAATGTAAACATGGACATCCTTTGTATTACTATATGGCTATCTCCTTTTGGTCCCAGATACACTTTAAGTTCCAGGGCCAGATAAGTAAGTAGCTTAATGAGCAGAATCTCATTACTGCTATATGAAAACTTTTTGGGAATTCCCCATTGTGACTCAGTGGAAATGAATCTGACTAGGAACCATGAGGTTGCAGGCTTGATCCCCAGCCTTGCTCAGTGGGTTAAGGATCTGGCGTTGCCATGAGCTGTGGTGTAGGTCACAGATGTGGCTAAGATCCTGTCTTTCTGTGGCTATGGTGTAGGCTAATAGCTGTATGCCAATTTGACCCCTAGCCTGGGAACCTCCATATGCCATGAGTGCAGCCCTAAAAAGCAAAAATAAAATAAAATAAAACAATAGATAACATAAAATAAAACAAAACCTTTTCAAAGAATGTGCCTTACTGAGGACTTTGAATTCAAATAGTTTATAAGATTAAATTATAGTATACACTTTCAAGAAAAAAAAATTTTGTCTTATAATGGAATATGATATGCTACTGTGGGCATTTGTATTCCTTGATCACCAGTTTATTGATTTTGCCCATCTGGTTCTCATTTAAAGTATTTATAAATGAATCAACAAACTAAAATAGCCTGAAATATTTAAGAAGTTCTAAAAAATGAACAGTTTATTTCCTACTTACAACAAAATTAAAATCCTTCTGGTATTATGAACACTTTGTATTAGTTGCACAGAAATTCTCAAAATTTATGCCAGGTAATGAAATATATCAGTGATGCCTTGTTCCTCATTCCCTTGAGTTAAATTCAAAAGAAAAACAAATGATTCATTTGTTAAATTCAAGTAAGCAGGAAATTTTATTAGATATTTTAAAGACTGCTTCTCTTCAGTGAAACTCCAATTGTATATTAAGCAGAATGTACATGCAAAACAGTTTATACTCACACCTTGACCCAAATAAAACTATGTGCTTGGCAAAACTCCTGTTACCAAGGCAATTTGGAATTGTACCAAATTATAGAATCAAGTCTGCCATAAAGAAACCAAATAGAAAACATTTGGAAAGAGAGAACCACTATTTACAACTTGTCTTTGTTACCAGGCTCTTGTCTATGAACTAGATACACATTGACTCATTTAATTCGAACAACTTTCTGAGATTTTTTTCCCATGCCTCCATTCTCATTAGACTGTAAGAACCTTAAAACCAAGTTCTATATTCTTTGTGTTGCATCCCCGGAGCCTTTCACAGTGCCTGCCTCATAGTAAACACAATGCATCTCAGTAATGTACATAAGGCCACATGATTATTAATATATGGCTACACAACTCCAAATTCTATGATCTTCACATCATACTATGATGCTTCCCAATAGAACATCATATATTAGTGGAAAAATCAAATTAGGGTTGGTTGCATCTACCTCGTTGCTACAATACTTTCATTTAAAAGCAAAAAATACACAGAACCATATTCAATTGTTGTATAATGCATCCAGTGCACAGTCTGATATTGAACTATACTAAGTGATAGCAACTATAATGAAATATGATTGTTGTGTAAATGAGGGTCAATACCTTAATAGTCAGTACATAGAGGATAACTAATAGGAAGGTTGGCATGCCTTAATGTTTCTCATTAATATTTTCCTTAATAGTGACTACAAATTTAAAAGTTAAGACTGATGAAAAGCATTAATTATGTGAAGTTATGTTACTGCATATTTCACAGAGATAAATTCTAGATGATCATTCTGGAGCCCAGAAAAACTTCTCTTTTTACTATTAGATATTGTAACATTTGAAAGTTACTGCTGAAAGATTCTAAAGTTTTATCAATTTTTATGAATATGTTTAAATGACCAAGACTTTCTGGGTATGTTTAAATTGGGGAAGGCATTATCTTTTCTGTTCAGAAGCTGACTTTCTATAGTTGTGTTGAGGTCAATAGTTTATGGAATTCTCTCTGAAAAGAATTTAATGACCCAATGTAATTATACAAAAAAAAGTAAAGAGTTTAAATGATTCTATTTAATTACTATCTTTACGAACATCATGGAGCCATAGAAGAGTTCTCTAGTAGATGGAGAGAATGTTACATGTATCAAAAAGATACATAGATAAGTACCTCTGAAAAAATACCATAACTTTTTTTCATACTTTAGTAGCATTATTTCTTCATCTTTACATTGATATTTATGGAATGTTTGACCAAAATTGCAACACTTATTCCAGTCCTTATTTCATTATAATAAGATGACTGCAAGACCTTCTAAATGACCTTCCTAAATTTTACATACTCCCTTCCAGGATAATTTCTTAAAATACTACTTCAAGAAGTTTACCATCTTTCTTAAAATCTGCACTAATGCCACAATACTGACTGGAGAAAGCCATCATTATCTAGACTGAGACTTTCCAAAATTTGCTCCAAATCCTTCAGGATGTTCTGATCTCCTGAGGATTTACCTGTTATCCTCCAAATATGTCTTGTATATCTTCTATTTTTGAATTTTTTCTCACACTATTTCACCCAAATAGAATATCATATCCTAGCAACTCTGTCTCACCAAATCTTATCCACTGATTTCATTTGAAATTACAGTTTTCTAAAATAGTCCCATCCTGAACTACCTCTCATTCCTCTGAGATTCTTTTGACATGGTGTACAAGTTTTTTAGTAAAACTGTTTTATAATGTCAATATTTTAACATGATTAAACTTTTTATAATTTAACTCTTAAAACTTTAATTTCCTTAACAATCTTACACAAATTTTTTCACATTTCTACTCTGCTCACAATTTTTTGTTCATAGCAGGTATTCAGTAAATATTTGCTATTTTCACTCTATATTATTTAATTCATAAACTGTGATGGAGACCAGATTACAAAGCACAAACCATGACCTTCTTTTGGATTCAGACTTCACAGAAAATTGATCAAATATGATGGTTGTCTTTTTAAAAACCCAGGTAGACACATCTTTGCTGTTTGGTATATTTAGATTTAAAACTGCCATCTTAACTATAGTTTTTCTATTTAAACAAGAATTCTATGTTCTTTCCCTCTTCTTTCTTATCTTCTTTCATTATTCTATATTCCCCATCTAGTACATTAGCAATGTTCTTAGAGTGGTTAGCTTAGCAATTACCACATCCATCCTGGAGTTTTCAAAGTCTAATGTTAATGGGTGCTTTTACCTTCTTTAATGGAAAGTCTTTGAAAACTTTAACTATTTATCTCTCATAACAGATTGTATTTTCCAAAAATGTATGTAACAATATTTTTCATTCAATATGTTTTTCTGGTTTCTTGGTACTCCCCCAGCAAAAGGTGAAGTCTATTTTTCTTACCTTGGCAACTGGACAGATCTTTGCGACTTTCAACGGGTAGAATGTAGAATATGTGACACTGCATGGCTTTTGGAATCAGTGATTACTCCCAGAGGTAAAGAGGTACAAAGTGTTGGACTAACTTATTTGGATGTTCATCTCCCCTATACCATCCCCATCTTCTAACTTCTACTATAACTTCAAGCAAGTTGGTTTGGTTGTGTTATTAAGATATACAAGCAACACTACTTTGGATTTCAGAAGCCTTGCATACTAAGAGTCTCAGGTGACCTAACTGAATTAGACAGTGAAATAATTTAAAAACCTGCATGTGAGAAAAGACAGGAAATGATACATAAAGCCTAGCCATGATATAAGACATTGAAACATCTGGAAAAATAGTTACCATTACTTCAATAAGTAGTTCATTAGAAGCCAGAAAACATGAAAGGGTATGACCAATGGCTCGTTTACTTTATTTAATCCCTTAACACCCTACGAGAAAAAATGGTTGTTATAAAATGATTATTTCTAATGCAAAGCTGATTCAAAACTCTATCTCCCAGAGCATTAATTAATATGGCAATCATTCCGATGTTAGTGCCTTAGTCAGCTCAAGCTACCATAATAAAATTCCATAGACTGGATGGCTTAAAAAACAGAAATTTATTTACTCATAGTTCTGAAGGCTGGAAGTTGGAGATCAGGGTGCCAACATGGTCACATGTTGGTTAAAGCTTTCTTTCTGTCTTGTGCACAGCTGCATTCTTGCTGTGTGGTTCAGATGGCAGAGAGAGTGAGCTCTGGTGTCTGGTGTCTGATTCTTGCAAGTGTTCTATAACTAGAAACTCTATTCTTATGACTCCATTTCAATTTAATCATCTACTTAAAGAGCCTATCTCCAATACAGTCATGGAGGGTTGGGTCTTCAATATATGAATCTGGGGGATGGAACATAATTTGGTCAATAGCATTTAGAGAACTGAGATCAAGCACATATCACTGAAGTCCAAGTAAACCAGGACTCATTTGTCTGGGACTGTTCTAGCAGCATCTAAGCCATAGTAATGATTAGCTTCATGCAAGTAAGTTTATTCACATAATTTCAAGGAGATATAAATTGGGTTTCAAATCCTCTGACAAACTTCTATAATTGAAAATGACATAGTACAATAATAATGGAATATTTGCAAGCACTGTAACAGATACCTCTGTGTTAGTATTACGAAAACCACCTAAGTTATTAGTTGATGTGTAGTAGTAGGCACCAAAAATGCAATAAAAATATTTCAAGCATGAATACCAAAAGCATCATCAAAGAGACATTATGCAAATGACATAATGCTCTCTTGTTAAATATCTCAGGAGAATAAACACACACTATCAAGTATATACTCTATCTCTCAGACCTATCTTTACACACGCTAAACACAGTGAAAAGCTCATTTTTTCACAAATAAATCTAAAAATTCATTGTAATTCTAACCAAAATTCAAGCTACATATTTTTTTTATTTTATTTTCCCACTGTACAGCAAGGGGATCAAGTTATCCTTACATATATACATTTTTTTCCCCACCCTTTGTTCTGTTGCAACATGAGTATCTAGACATAGTTCTCAATGCTACTCAGCAGGATCTCCTTGTAAATCTATTCTAAGTTGTGTCTGATAAGCCCAAGCTCCTGATCCCTCCCACTCCCTCCCCCTCCCATCAGGCAGCCACAAGTCTTTTCTCCAAGTCCATGATTTTCTTTTCTATGGAGATGTTCATTTGTGCTGGATATTAGGTTCCAGTTATAAGTGATATCATATGGTATTTGTCTTTGTCTTTCTGGCTCATTTCACTCAGGATGAGAGTCTCTAGTTCCATCCATGTTGCTGCAAATGGCATCATGTCATTCTTTTTTATGGCTGAGTAGTATTCCATTGTGTATATATGCCACAGCTTCCGAATCCAATCCTCTGTTGATGGACATTTGGGTTGTTTCCATGTCCTGGCTATTGTGAAGAGTGCTGCAATGAACATGCAGGTGCATGTGTCTCTTTTAAGTAGAGTTTTGTCTGGATAGATGCCCAGGAGTGGGATTGTGGGGTCATATGGAAGTTCTATGTATAGATTTCTAAGGTGTCTCCAAACTGTGGTCCATAGTGGCTGTACCAGCTTACATTCCCCCCAACAGTGCAGGAGGGTTCCCTTTTCTCCACAGCCCCTCCAGCACTTGTTATTTGTGGACTTATTAATGAGGGCCATTCTGACTGGTTGTGAGGTGGTATCTCATGGCAGTTTTGATTTGCATTTCTCTTATAATCAGCGATGTTGAGCATTTTCTCATGTGTTTGCTGGCCATCTGTATATCTTCTTTGGAGAAATGTCTATTCAGGTCTTTTGCCCATTTTTCCATTGCTTGATTGGCGTTTTTCCTGTTGGGTTGTATAAGTTGCTTATATATTCTAGAGATTAAGCCCTTGTCGGTTGCATCATTTGAAACTATTTTCTCCCATTCTGGAAGTTGTCTTTTTGTTTTCTTTTGGGTTTCCTTTGCTGTGCAAAAGCTTTTCAGTTTGATGAGGTCCCATGGGATTATTTTTGTTCTAATTTCTATTGCTTTGGGAGACTGACCTGAGAAAATATTCATGATGTTGATGTCAGAGAGTGTTTTGTCTATGTTCTCTTCTAGGAGTTGGATGGTGTCCTGTGTTATATTTAAGTCTTTCAGCCATTTTGAGTTTATTTTTGTGCATGGTGTGAGGGTGTGTTCTAGTTTCATTGCTTTGCATGCAGCTGTCCATGTTTCCCAGCAATGCTTGCTGACTAGACTTTCTTTTTGCCATTTGATGTCCTTGCCTCCCTTGTCAAAGATTAATTGACCATAGGTGTCAGGGTTTATTTCCAGGTTCTCTATTCTGTTCCATTCGTCTGTCTGTCTGTTTTTTGTTTGTTTGTTTGTTTTTTGCTATTTCTTGGGCCACTCCCGCATCATATGGAGGTTCCCAGGCTAGGGGTCTAATCAGAGCTGTGGCCGCCAGCCTACGCCAGAGCCACAGCAACGCAGGATCCGAGCCGCGTCTGCAACCTACACTACAGCTCACAGCAACACCGGATCGTTAACCCACTGAGCAAGGGCAGGGACCGAACCCGCAACCTCATGGTTCCTAGTCGGATTCGTTAACCACTGCGCCACGACCGGAACTCCTGTGTGTCTGTTTTGATACCAGTACCGCACTGTTGTAATGACTGTGGCTTTGTAATATTTTTTGAAGTCTGGGAGAGTTATGCCTCCTGCTTGGTTTTTGTTTCTCAGGATTGCTTTTCCGATTCTGGGTGTTTTCTTGTTCCATATAAATTTTTGGATTGTTCTAGTTCTGTGAAAAATGCGAGCTACATATTTTAAAGAACATAAGAAACTCAAACTAAACTTTATGTGGAATAATAGAGAGGCATAAATACTATTTTATTTAAACAGATATGACATAAATGGCACAATAATGTTTAGGTAAATGTGAAAAACACACAAAATGCAACACATTTTACAAGGATACATCCACACAGAAAACAGAAAACAAACCATGGAATGTATAGTATGGGAGTGTGAGCCAGTGATAAAGAACCAAATGAAAAAAGAATGAAAAGAAGGTCCTAGCACAGTGATCATGGTAATGTGTTATAAATTGAGGATGCAAGGAATATCATTAATTCAAATCTTCCCTTTAGAGCAATTTTTAAAATAAAAAAAGTGAATAAAATCAGTTTCTTTTTTTGACTAAAAAAACACTTAATGGAATTATTTATTGACTTCCAGCAAATAAATCAGTTATTTATGCACTAAGACAACCAGTGCTGTTACCAGAAGTCCTTTGGCAATTACTCTATATCAAAAGAAAACAAAAAAAAATTTAAAAATCAGGCTTAGTTCAGAGCTACCCTAAAGACATATCAGTGAAAAATGTGTGAGCATATGTCTAAGCAAAAGGTCTAGAGGATAAAGAAATCTTTTTTGTGATTGCTATAGATATATTGCAAAAATTATTAAAAGGTAAAAGAAGAAAACTGGGATGGGAAACAGGGAAAGGTCTCAGCTGTATATTGAATGTGTAAATATTAGCTAGGAATAACAGAGAGAAAGTAAGAAAGGGGAAATTTCCTAATTACACTACAGAAAAGCTTATGGTCATCAAACAACAGAACTTTCATTATATGGAAATACTAAAGCTACAAGATAAATTTCATACATTATTGATTTAATAAAACTTTTCACTTTGAGATGATTATAGATGAATATTCAGTTAAAAATTAATAGAGATCTCATATGCCCTTTCCCCAGTTTTCCCAAAGATAACATCTTGCAAAACTACAGTGCAATATCACAAATTGAATACTGAACTAATACCATCCACCACCAATCTTGCTATGATTTCTCCACTTTCATTCAATGTGTGTGTATTTAGTTCAATGCAATTTTATCACAGATAAAAAATTTATCCACCACCAGTCAAGATGCAGAACTGTTCCACTGTCACAAGGATTCCTTGCTTGCTCCAACCTTATCCTTAACTCAAGGCGACTATTAATGATTAACTATTCATTTTTCTCACTTTAAAAAATTATATAAATGGAATAATGCCAGCATTTTATCTTTGGGGGTTGTCTTTTTTTCACTCAGCATAATTCTCTGGAGATTCATCCAAGTTTTGCATGTATCAATAGTGCCATTGTTTTTATTCCATGATACGGATAGACCACAGCTTGTTTAACCTTTTGCTCACTGAAGAAGACCTGACTTGTTTCCAGTTTTTAGCTACTATGAATGACATTTCTATAAAAATTCATATAGAGATTTTTATATGAGGATAAGTCATTGTTTCTCTTGGATAATATTCAAGAATGCAAATCCTGGCTCATCTGGCACATTTATTCCTGATACTGGGAAATAAAAAAAAAATAAAATTAAAACTTAAAATCTTTAAAAAATTAAATTAAATTAAATTAAAACTCAAAATCTTAAATATCTCCATACCATTGAAAAATAAAAATAAAATTAAAACTCAAAATCTTAAATATCTCCATACCATTGAGTCACCAAGTTTGCTAAGGTAAAAATTAGAAAGGCAGGCATAGACTTACATATAAATTTTACCCATCAAAAATACACTTACAATAAAAAAATGGAATTATCTTTGATGCCATCAATAAGCAAATTATTAAATAAATTATGGTGTACTCTTATCATAAAAACCAAGACAGGAGTTCCCATCATGGCTCAGCGGAAACAAATATGACACACATGAGGACACAGATTCAATCTTGGCCTTGTTCATTGGGTTAAGGATTCTGCATTGCCATGAGCTGTGGTGTAGGTTGCAGTCACAACTTGGAGCCCGTGTTGCTGTGGCTGTGGTGTAGGCAGAAGATGTAGCTCTGATTCAACCTGGGAACTTCCATATGCCACAGGTGTAGCCCTAAAAAGACAAAATAAATAAATAAAAATAAATAAATAAAAATTTAAAAAATAAATTAAATAGAAATAAAATAAATAAATAAAAATCAAGACAGCCATAACAAATAATGTTTTCAAGTATTTTTACTGGTATGAGAAAAAGCTCAAAATATCAATTTTTAAATAAAAATTTAATCCAAAACTTCATATCATATGACCCCAATTATAATTTAAGATGCATGTAAAAGGCTAAAAGGAAACGCAACAGCACTGTAATAGCTTTCTCTGGGCAATGTGTTTAGAGGCAGATTTATCATTCTTTTTAATAATTTATGTATGTAATAGGTTTCCTGCAAGGATCACTTTTTGTAAATAGGGGAAAAAAAAGCCAGAAATTATTTTTAAAATTGAAATTACTTATAATAGAGTATATCTTTATGAAAACTAATGATTAGTTTTGGTCCAAGATGGTCATCCATGGCTGTGGATCCATGGCCATTAGTTGTAGATCAAAATTCACTCCCCATTTCTTTCTAAGCGCCGGATTCAATTTCATTTCTCAATTTCCTTTGCAGTTAGTGTGAATGTAATTACAAAAAAAATGTAAATGGGAGTTCCTGTTGTGGCGCAGCAGAAACAAATCTGACTAGGAACCATGAGATTGTGGGTTTGATCCCTGGCCTTGCTCAGTGGGTTGAGGATCTGGCATTGCCATGAGCTGAGGTGTAGGTCATAGACATGGCTCAGATCTGGCATTGCTGTGGCTCTGGCATGGGCCGGCAGCTACAGCCCTGATTACACTCCTAGACAGGAAACCTCCATATGCCGTGGGTGCGGCCCTAAAAAAAAAAAGGACAAAAGACAAATAAATAAATAATAAATACAAAAAAATGTGAATGGAATTTATGTGCACTGTTCCCAGTTCTGGTTCATAAACTGCCCTGCACAACACTTCATGCTTTCTCCCCCTTACATGGGCTGAAATGGCAAAGACCCAAACAGCCATGCATCAGTTTGGGTCCTTCAGTAACTACATAGAGCAGAGCCTCATCCTCCTGATGTGGAACATTAACCAGAAAATGTCACTTGAGAAAGAATTCAACTTCGCTCGAGCTATTACACATCAGTGACATTTGTTAAGGCAATGTAGCCTGTCCTTTTTACTATAATGACTCTGAGGGAAGAGGACTTCACCTGTACCAAAGTCACTCAGCTGGATCTATAAGTACAAAGAGAGTTATTCGATTGTACCCTTCACTGGCCCGAAAACTGAAGCTTCTCTTAAGGTGCCACTGATAAGGCATATGCACATCATCTTTCTGCCTGGCTCTTGGGTGAAACTCAGTAAGTATTTTTAAAGGAAGAGTAAAGAGAGAGAGGGAAGGGGCAAGAAATGGAGAGAGGGAGGAAATAAAGGGAGAAAAGGGCACATGAAGGAGGAAAATGGGAAAAGTGGATAACATGCTGAGCACAAACTGCATGATTAAATAAAATGTTTATCCAGAGCTAACCTCAGTCTGTATATTAAGGATAAAACAGCATTAAAATGTTCTAATTTCTTGCAATAGCTATTTCTACTGAAGACTACTAGAAAACTAAGCCAAAGGAAAAACAAATTCTTTACTATCCCAGGAAATGAGAAACATAAGCTATCTAAAAGACACAGATCATGTTAAACCTGATTTTAACTACTTTCCTTAAACTCTTTCTCCAAATACTAGCCATGAAATTAACTTAATTTATATAACAGGTCCTTTTATTCCTCTCCCTTGGTCCTCTGAGATGATACCAATTAGCAACCAAATAAAAAAAATTCAGAAGCAGCAGATATTGAAGCACAGGATTTAGATAATCCTCATATTTGGTAACCATCCTTTAAATGCCCAAATATTAGTTTTGCATGTAAATTACAATGTGAAAATTCCAAGGGCTGTAAGGCCTAAGGGTTTCATAAAATGATACCAAGTTGTGTGAACAGAATCTAATATTTTTCTCTACCATCAAGAATTTATTTTTTGTATAAACAAGAACTAAACTTCAAAAATATTTTAAATGTTCATTTTAAAGTAAATTATTAAAAGCTATGCATCAATACAAAAAGTTCACTTGAGTATTTAGAGGTTTCTAAAATAAAATTTTAAGATATACTAAATAACCATTTAGATTATATTTTGAATGACCAAATATTCTAATATTTCTGGTACTTTAATTACTCATTCACAGGAAACCGTTTATTCTTAAATCCATACAGACTATTTAAAATAACTGATACATTTAGTGTTAAGAATCAGTCTAAATAGAAATCCAAAAGTGCGAGAAATTCATATTCCTTAGTCACTTGCCTTTTCTTGTTTCTTTATGGCTCCTGCAAACCAGATACTGGAAAAAGTAAAAATGAAAACAAGTTTTATACCATATGCCACCTGAACATTTCGTATACACCCTATAGCTCATATGAACTCACAGGTTCTTATTAATTCATATCTAAATTCCACATTCAGCTTCCATCTTTTTTTAAAATCAACTCTCAATGAAAATCCATGCTCAAAAACACTGATTTAATTTTCTCAAAAACAATTTTCATCACAGTTTACTGCCCTCTGCTTAAAAAATATTTTAAAACACTGGTTGAGCCATACACTGATTCATGAATCTTCTCACCATTTTGAAAACACATCTGTGGAGAGAAGGCCAAAATGCCATTCAAACACAAGTCTTTCCCTCTGACAAAGATATTCTCTGTGTTTAAAGAACAATCTCTCTTGATTCATATAAATAACTATGAGGGACATTGAACAGTGTAAATCTTTCTTCCAGGATATTTTTGCAGCCCCACACACACACTCATAAACTAAATTTTACCCATTTATTGTTTTGAATAATAAGAAAATTTGCCTCTACTTTAAAAGGGAGGGACAGGCAGAGTAGTTTTTTTTACTTCACAGCCATCAGATGCTATGATGTGATCCCCTTACACTCACCCACAGTTGGGATTATCTCCAATCTCTGCTGCTCTTTTCAGACTTCAGACATCATGCTTTTCAGTAAGCACTTGCTGGCAAATCCAGGGTTCTTCTGTATGAGTGGGTATTTCAAAGCTCACTTGTTTTTCCTCCACTTCCTTTTGTACAAATGCTGATATCATGCAGATTATATTGATGTTGGTGGTTTGTCTGTACATGCCTATAACTGGAGGCTATGGGAAAATTCTGTTTTGGATATGATGTCTACAGAACTTTGGTTTTGCCATTCTATTTGTTTTGCTGTTATTTATAGAAGAATAGACCAATGTTCAAAAACTGTATCACTGTTACTACCATCATAATCAAAGTATTTCTCTTTTTTGGCTGCCCCATGGCATATGGAGTTCCCCCGGCCAGGGATCAGATCTAAGCTGCAGTTGTGACTACACTACAGCTGTGACAGCACTAGATCCTTTACCTATGCCGGGCTGTATACCTATACCTATACCTATGCTGGGGATGGAATCTGCATCCTGGCGCTATAGAGACGCTATAGATTCATCAACAGTCTTAAGAAAAATATGAGAATAGAGAATGAATGAAATCAGTTGACCTATGAGAAGCGTATTTTTATATTATTTATATTTAGCTTACTATTGTAACATCCAGGAAGGAACCTGGCTGGAGCTTCTTTAAAAGAGCCAATGTTTTTATTATACATAGAAAAGTGGCCTAGGAATTATTTAACCAAAAATTTTTTTATTATGTTTTATTTAGGAATGCTTGGTTTACAATATTATGTAAATTTCAAGTGTACAGTATAGCTGTTCATAATTTTTAAAAATTATACTCCATTTACAGTTATTATACAATATTGGCTATATTCCCTGTGCTATATGATATATCCGTGCAGCAGCTTATTTATTTTATAAATAGGAGTACCTTTTAATCTCCTACTCCTATTTTGCCCCTCCCTTTTCCTCTTCCACTAGTAACCACAAGTTTTTTCCTATGTCTGTGAGTTTAATTTCTTTGTTATATTCACTGGTTTTATTTTTTAGATTTCACATATAAGTGATATCATACCGTATTTGTCTGTGTATGACATCTTCCTAAGCATAATATGTTGTTGCAAATGGCAAGATTTCATTCTTTTATGGCTGAATAGTATTCCATTGTATTTATGTGTATGTATATGTGTATAAAACATATATCACATCCTCTTTATCCATCTCTTGATAGACACTGGCTGCTCCCGTATCTTGGCTACAGCAAATAATGGTGCTATGAACATTGGGGTACATATATCTTTCTGAATTAGTTTTAATTTTCTTCAGCTATATACTCAGGTATAGAAATGCTGAATGATACAGCAGTACCATTTTTTTTTTTTTGAGGAAACTCCATAGTGTTTTCCATAGTGACTACATCAATTTACATTCCCACCAACAGTGTACAAGAGTTCTCTTTCTCCACATCCTTGCCAAAATTTGTTTTTTCTGTTCTTTTTGATGACAGCCATTCTGATATCTCATAGTGGTTTGGGTTTTGATTTGCATTTCTGTGATGATTAGGGACATTGAGCATGTTTTCATGTGACTGTTGGCCATCTGCCTTTCCTCTTGGGAGAAATATCTATTCAAACTTTCCTAAATATCAACAATTTGTTTTGTCTTTTTAGGATCAAAGCTATAGATGCCACAGCCATGGCAATGTGGTTATCTGAGCCGATTCTGGGACCTACACCACAGTTTACAGAATCACCACCAGATCCTTAACCCACCGAATGAGGCTGGGAATCAATCCTGCATCCTCATGGATACTAGTTGGGTTCTTAACTTACTGAGTCACAATGGGAACTCTTCAACAAAAATTTTTAAAATAAAATAGCAAATATTGTACATTACATAAAGAAATAAACACAGCACATTAATAATGATAAACTTTTGTAACAGACTTGAGAACATTCAGTCATATTAATAAATATAAATGTGTTTGACTCATCTGTTGAAGGAAAAGTGTTACCAATTTGATTCTCAGAGCAAGAACCAAGAGTATGCTGCATATAAGAAAGGATTTAAGAAGGCTAAAAATAATGAGATGGGCAATGGAATGCCAGGTAAATGAAAACAATTAGAAAGTACATGTAAATCATTCATAAAAATTAATCATATATTAGGTAACAAAGTTCCATAAAGTAGAAATATTAATAAAAATATGATCGCAATGTATTAGAAATTATTAATAAACACAAACAGAAAAAATGACCTTCTATTGACATTAATAAACCTTTTTTTAAATAACCCTTGGGTGAAATGAGAACTACAAACTGAAAGTAAAATTTTCTAAAAGTAATAATGAAAACACTTTCTAAAAGAGTAAGCAGAAAAAATACTGATCAACAAAAGAATTAAGAATAAATGAATTAAATTCATAAGTTAAGGAAAGCCTTGACAAGTTTGCTAAATTTTCAAAATTATCACCGAATACCCCAAATTCTGAAAAACAAACTCAGACATCATCTAAATTTTTCCATGTATTTCCCTTTTCTTATTGAAGAAAATAATGGTAATGGTTGGAGACAAATGGCCTAACTTATGAAAAAGTAGATAATGGATGTGACTTTTTGATGTGGATGCTCCAGTGCTATACACTGAATTGGGAAATTATTTATTTACCCATTTGCTTTTTAGGGTTGCACCCACAGCATATGAAAGTTCCCAGGCTAGGCATCTAATTGGAGCTGTAGCTGCTGGCATATGACACAGCCACTGCAACACGAGACCAGAGCTGCATCTGAGACCTACACCACAGCTTGCAGCAATGCCAGATCACTTTTTGTGTGTGTGCATGCTTTTTTCAATTTTTTTTAATTACTCAATGAATTTATTACATTTATAGTTGTACAATAATCATCACAATCCAATTTTATAGGACTTCCATCCCACAACCCCAGGCATCCCCCCACCCCCCAAACTGTTTCCTTTGGAGATCATAAGTTTTTCAAAGTCTGTGAGTCAGTATCTGTTCTGCAAAGAAGTTAATTCTGTCCTTTTTTCAAATTCCACATGTCAGTGAAAGCATTTGATGTTGGTGTCTCATCGTATGGCTGACTTCACTTAGCATGATGATTTCTAGGTCCATCTATGCTGCTAAAAATGCCGGTATTTCGTTCCTGAAATAAAAATTCACTAGAAGCAGCTAACAGCAGAATACGGGAGGCAGAAGAATGAATGCTAGATCCTTAACCCACTGACCAAGGCCAGGGATCAAACCCATACCGTCATGGATCCTAGTGAGGTTCATTAACTGCTGAGCCATGATGGAAACTGCTGAACTGGGAAATAATTTAAATCCCAGTGGGAAGGGGAAATTCCTACCAAATAATATGAACTCTGATACAGAATATTTAATATCTCAGAGAGAGACTATAGGGCTCAGCAATTCTAACAAAACATCTCAACTACATCTCCACTCACCATCCTTCCCCACAATTCCTTCAGGCTATAAAAAAGTAGAATAGGAACTATGCAGACCTCAAACTACAGAGCTGACTGGAAAATAAATTGGTTCAAGTTAAAGTATGAAGAAAGCCAAGCAGTATTATAGTTGATAGAATGTATAGCTCAGACCTCCAAGCATGAACAAGATGAAAAGAAACATTCTGGCAACTCTATATACACACAGTGGCAAAAAATAAACATGTAAATGAATAAATGAATTGGAAAAAGCACACAAACTACAAAGAACATTATTAGAAGAAAAATCATACAGAAGGAATTTTCATTAAGTGGTTCTTGAGCCACTTAATGAAAATCTAAATGTAATAAACAAAAGCTCAAAAACAAGACAGTTTAAAAAATAGAATTAGGGAGCTATAAAAAAGAGAGCAAAGAACATTGCTACAGAATCAAACAATAAATTACAACAGGAAAAGAACAGGCAAAGCTAAGAGAAAATCAGATTGATTTTATGCCCGTTTACTTAGAGACCACCAAATGCAAATTTGGATCAAATAATGGGGATACAAAGTCCTAGAAAAGTGCAATATTTGAGTAAATATGAGTACTTTTTTCCCTTATTAAAAAATTGCTTTAAAATAGATTGAGGTGTTTAAAGCAAAAATAACGATGTATTCTGTGGACTCTAATAGATACAGAAGTAAAATGTAGAACAACAAGGGGCAAGATGGGAAAAATGAAAAAAGAAAGTTTTAAGGTTCTTAAAATATATTTCTGGTGGAGAAATTCTTAGGGTGGCCTCCTTTATGTTCCAATTCCAGTGTTCACATTCTTGTGTGGTTGCATCCCCTTGAGTGTGGGAGTCTAGGACTTGCAGCAGGCCTCTAACAATAGTATGTGGTAACAGATGTATGTGATTTTGTGGATTATGTTATTGCATTATGTAAGATTTTAGCTGCCATCTGCTGGAATCTCCCTCTTGTTGCTGGTTGTGAAGCAACAGGACATGTTGGGGAACCCCATGTGTAAGAAATTGCTAATGCCCTCCAGGAACAGAGGGCAGCCTCTGGCCAACAGCCAATAAACAATTGAAGCTTTCAGTCCCAGCTGCAAAGAACTGAATGCTGCAAAGAATCACATGAGTGGGGAAGTGAATCATTTCCCAGTTCATCCTGCAGGTAAGAATTCTGTCCTAGCTGATACCCTGGCCTGGTGAGATCCTAAAAGCAAAAAAGACTTTGTCATGCTGTACCCAAACTACTGAACCCAGAAGCTGTGAAATATTAAAGTGTGTTGCTTGAAGCTGCTAAATATGTGGTAATTTGCTATACAGCAATAAAAAGATAATATTACTTACATAGTGTTTAGATTTAAATGTCACCTTGCTATTTGTTTTCTATTTGTCCCATCTGTATTTTTTCTTTTCTGCTTTTTCTGTCTTCCTTTTGATTATTTTGTTTCATTTTATCTTCTTTGTGGGGTTACTGCCATATCTTTAGTGCAGTCTGTGTTCAATTTATATTGTATTGCTTCGAGTATAGTATAACATCCTATAATAGTATAAATTTCTCAATCTAGTACATAAACGAGTGGATTCATTCTAGATAACAACAAAATAATTTACCTACATTTAACAAAAGGAAAAGTAGAGTACATGGATAAAGATGAAAGTATATCGATACGTGTAGAAGAAAGTCTTTTAGTTCTATTCCCTTCTAATCATTAAAGAGGAAGCTTAGAATGAATTCATCAGCTTAGAATGAAGACAGAGGAGGGGTATGAAATAATCCTTCAGCACTGTACTTTAATATGGTTGGTGCATATCTTACAGTAGAACTTACACGGTGCTATAATTATTTTTGTATGTCTCTTTCTTCACTAAACTATAAAATAATTTAACCTAATGGAAGTCCTTATTATTTTTGCACTATCAGTACAAAACAAAATGCCCTGCAAACAAATGTTTGTTAATTCACAGAATAAATGAATTTTAAAGACCCTTCAGACTTTGCAGCAAAGCCAAAAGATTTTGAAAATAGCAATAAAAACATTATCAAGTATCAGTTTGATAAAATACTTCAATGCAACTTGAAAATATTGAGAAACTGAAACCATTAAACTTCCAACTTTTATTGAAAATTTAAAACTATAGATAGAAGATAAATATTTCTCTATTTTAAGATACTAGAAAAAATGAGACATCAGTATTAAAAATAATTGTGTTGAAATACGAGTTACTCTAGATTACATGTCAAAATGATTCTAGATAGTCAACATTTCATGACAAAATATCAAGGTTTGGCTCCAAAAAAAATCAACATCTTTGAAAAAAGGTTATTACAAAAATAACTTCCATATAAAAAATAAATTAGGGGCACTCTTAGAGACGAAGGCCATATTTTAAAAGTATACTGTTTTCACACCAAGTGTAAGAACAAAGAAAAATGAATAACACTAGATCAACTGGGACAATAGAATGTTCTCTTGACACTTAGAATACCCGTATTAAGATTTACTAATAATAAGAACAACCCAAAAAAAGATTATTTGGCTAAATTTTTCCTTTTATACAAACCCCAAATGACTGTAAACTATATATTTTTTGAATAATTACTTTTAAAATACTAAAATTTGAAGTTTCCACTGTGGCTCATCAGCTTAATAACCTGATGTAGTCTCCATGAAGATGTGGGTTCCATCCCTGGCCTCACTCAGTGGTTAAGGATCCAGCATTGCTGCAAGCTGTGAAGTAAGTCACAGATATGGCTTGGATCCAGTTTTGTTGTGGCTGTAGTATAGGCCTAAACTGCAACTCTTATTCAACCCCTAGTCTGGGAATTTCCATATGCCACTGGTGTGGCTGTAAAAAGAAAATAAATAAATAAATAAATAAATAAATAAATAAATAAATAAAATCACTATTTATCCAGACACTATTTATCCAGAAATAAAACAAATGAACATTTTACACCTCATTTAATTCTTTATTATTTTGGGGGACATTCTTTTTTCCTTTAATAAAAATAATAGCAGTGATATATACATTACAGGTAGAAAATGAAGAACTTCCGTAAAATACAGTGAAATTTCAATTATTACTGAATATGCCAACTCATAGGTTGAAAAATTCAAAAGAAGCCAGTTAACAGACTTACCAAACTTGAAGCAGACCCACTTCCCTCTGAACCAATGATTTGCTAGGCTTCTTAGATAATCCTTCAGAAAAGTCTTCCTATGGATTAACTAAACAGTTCAGTACAGAATAGGACGTGAGCAGATCACCCAACATAACTGGCTTTGTCCACAGTTACTGAAATGAAGTCCACAGGGGAAGGGAACCAACACAATCCAATGATGCACAGTTGTCACAAACCCAGCCCATGACTCTTACGACCTGAGGGCCAGTTGTTTAGTAATATGCAATGGAATGAAACAAAGAAATCTGAAAGAGAAAATTAAAATAAAAGGTATAGAATCTAATATATGGCACAAATGAAACTTTTCACTGAAAAGACTTGGAGAATAGATTTGTGGTTGCCTAGGGGGAGGAGGAGGAGGAGGGAGCGGGAGATTGGGGTTAATAAATGCAGACTATTGCCTTTGGAATGGATTAGCAATGAGATCCTGCTGTGTGGAACTGGGAACTATATCCAGTCACTTGTGATGGAGCATGATAATGTGAGAAAAAAGAATCTATACATGTATGTGTAATTGGGTCACCATGCTGTACAGTAGAAAATTGACAGAACACTGTAAACCAGCTATAATGGAAAAAAATCATTATATAAAAAATTAAAAGGTATGACTCCATATTTGTTACTTTTGGTGAAGTCAAACGATTTCCACCACTGAGAAAACTGGCCTTCTTCCTCTGATCCTCAAAGCTTTCTCGGATCCCTTTCTTCCAAACTCTTGGTTCTATATCCAAGCATTCCACCAATAATTTTCCTTTTAAAGAATGAGAAAAATACAAACACATGCATGCATAAATACTGAAAACAGGAATGAAGCTGTTTCTGTTAGTTCTGTTACTAAATATAACATGTAAATTGTTCTCCATGAAGATGTTCAAATTTTGTTAGTTTCAAGTTAAAAAAAAACAAACAAACAAAAAAAACCTTGTCTTCTTTTAGTTTTAACTAAGCAGACTCTGTGATTCTAGGAGTCCTAGCTGTGTCTCTTACCAAGCAATTTGTCCTTTGTTGTTTGTTAGCACATCTATCAGACAGCAGCAAAGTAGAGGAACATAAAATAAAATTTAATTAATTTGATTCTTTTTAGCCATTCTGGTAAAGGTTTGAAGAAAAAGTTGAATATGTAGAAATTATTAATTTGGTTGTTCAACACAGTGTAATCTCAGGTTAATGTTCTCTCTATTACCAGGTATATTCATAAGCCACTTTCTTCTAATATCTGGAGATCTCTTTTTTGGGAAACAAAAACCGTAATTTAGTACTAATCTAAGTAAACTAAGAATTAAAAATTATAACTCACCTTCACTTAAAAGCAACATTCCCAAGCCCTGAAAGAATAGGTTTTTTTATTGCATGCTTGTTATTCTAAATCATTTTCTTCATGACCCTCTTCCTGCACTATCAGCTACAGAAATTAATCAAATTTATGATTGTGAGTATTCATGTACAGAAAAATATGGGAGGGATTTGTAACGCTTCAAGGAAGGGAAGTATGGTAATATAGGAAAACTCCAGGCTAAGGGTTTAATTCTACATATTCAGTCTATGTCTACAAAATTGTATAGTGAGATCATAGACATAATATGACATCTTATTCTTCATCTTAACATATATACTAAGGTGATCTACTATGTACAAATAAGTACCAAATAATGTAGATATTTATATTTTGTAAACACATTTATAAATATATTTAGATATATTGTAGATATTGTAAAACAAGTACCAAATATTGTAGATAACTAACATACATTTTTCTGTCTTTAGAAAGCTCATAACATAATGTGAAACTGTTGTGGGAACCACAATAATAATCCAACCATATATAAAAAGGACTGTCTTATAAGGCGGAATAATGTAAATGCCAAAGCAGATGATATGGAGACTCAAAAAAAAAAAAGATTCTATTTGTTGTATACATCAGGAAAAGCTTTATGAAAAAGAAAACTTCTTTTACTGAGAAAGGGCAATAAAAGGGCCAATAGAGACATAGTTTATTCTAAAAAGAGGGCAAATTTAGGTTCAGTGCAAGAGTTTCTTGGCATAAGCCAATTACTAATGTAGTTTAAGACATCCTCACATAAACTGACCTAAAATTGTATATAAAACATCAAGTTTTTTCTAATGTGTACCATATAGGATTGATTCTTATTCTGTTACTAAAGCAGATATTAATGGAAAAATACCATTCCTTACTGCTCTCTGAGCAACTGCTCACTGAAGGGAGGTCCTGGGCTCACAGGCTGTTCCTTGAAAAGCAAATTAGAGGTAAAGCTGATCAATGATGTAATGCTAATTAAAGAAGCTTTCCTTTTAACACTAAAAGAGTATCATATAAACCATAATATAGGCATAATATCTTGAGGGGGGCAATCTCCCAATATGCAGGTAAAAAAAGGATGTTTTATTTCATTTTCACTGGAATCAAGTTTTTTAAATAAATAAATGCAGGGTCATAAAGCCCCAAGATATAAAGCTCTATTGAATAACAGAATATTTCAGAGCAATGAAAATTAATTTCTTTGTAGTAAACTTTGGGAAAGATATTCTGAAAAATTCTCTAAAAATTTTCTCTAATATATCTTAAGAGTTCATAGATGGATGTGATTCGGGGCCACAGGTTAACCCATTAAGGATAACAACAAAAAAATTTGAATCTAAAACTCTTATATGTCCCTGATCATTGTAAAAAATGATATTACACAGGAGATAAAAGGGGAAGGGAGGGCAGGGAACCATGGGTAGAGTTCATCTGGGCTCCTGTAATTTAGAGAATGATATGAGCAGAAAGGCCTGAGCTACACTAGATTGAAAGGTCATTTTTATACTTCTAGTGTTATTGCCCAGACTTATTTTGATGGCTTCAATGGCTACATTAATTTCATCCCAGTCCCTGATACTAAGTTATATACTTCCCAGATACTTAGTAGACCATAAATTTAAGGACCATACACCAGAAGAAAATTTGTAGTAATAGAAAAAATCCATTACCAATTGAAAGATCTACACTCTTATATCTGCCCAGAAACTATCTGTGTGAAATGAGTGGTATCTTCTTCTTGGACACCATGGTGTTTAATTGTAAATGAAGAAGTGAGGCCATTTGTTCCTTAGAGTTTGATGATGCCCTTTGGTTCTGTCACTTATTAGAGCATGCCCCTGGTAAATTTGTTAATGCCTTTCTGTAGCTCAGTCTCATCATCTGTAAAATAAAAGCATAAAAATATCTACATAATAGAGTTATTGTGAGCATTAAATGAGTGCTCAGAACAGTACTTGGCTCATTGTGAACACTCAATGAATGGGTTACCATCATCAAATGTCATCATTATCAGCACATGCCTGGCCAACTCCACAGGAAGACACATAGTCAGTGGACACTGTCAACAAATATTTGGTTCCAAAGTGATAGATCCCAAATGTTGTAAATATTCTGGGAAATATTCATTAATAGTTTCCAGGGACTCCCTCTAAAAATTGAGTGGAATGGTAGTCACAAACTCTATTGCATATAGTACCCAAAGTTTTTATTTCCCTTCAAAAGAAATGTGTTACAAAATTGCTAAACTCTGTAACTTTATTAAATGTCAGAATACCTTTTCAAAGTAATGGGAGAATTTGTGTTGATCTTCAGTGACATGGACAAACCCTCCTTGAAGGCCAAAATTTACAGAGAAGTAAGGTAAGCTTCTGGGTACCTAAGTAAACAGACAAATCACACATGAATACAGCAAGAAATCAGAAAGTTATGTTTAATCCCTCTTTCTAATTAAGCATCCCTCAGGAAAAAAACATACAATGAATTTCTGATTAAAGAGATACTTAAGCAATAACCTAACTTTCTAAGTAAAATATTTAATTTGGTAGTCTTTCAGCCAGACAGTGCTTCATAACATTCAGCAGTTATAATCAAAATCAATTATTTTCCTGTCTCTGTTGGAAACCGGGGAGGACAATGGCACTTATTTTAAAATAAAATGTGAAAACATGCATGACATAGACAACTAGTTAAAAATAAAGAGACAAATAAGGCTCTAAATTGCAGCCCTGATACTTATAGCCATGTAACCTCAGAGATGTTCTTTAAAGTCTGAGTCTCATAGAAATATGCAGAGATCAGATGTTTGCTGGGAGGATCAAATAGAAAAATACATATGAAGTACTTAGCCTAATGCTTGGCACAGAGAATATTATTCAAATATTACTTTAATTTCTGTCTCCCATTAATAGCACTTTGTGCAAATCTGGTAGCCAAAGAAAAAAGAACAGAAGCTTTCATTAAATTTTTTTTTGCTATCTGAAGTAGATGTACTTGTGTGAAACATGAATTTGTATTTAAAATGATGTTGTAGAACTACATCAAATAAAGGATAGTCATTCAAGGAAGAGACACCAGGAGGAGGCAATTTATTATTATAGTGTCCATGTTTTTTGTTTGTATCATACTGTGTTTGGCAGAAAAAAAGGGCTTCCTAAATATATCAATGCTCTAATCCCCTATTTTCCATGAATATGTTACATTATAAGGCTAAAAGGACTTTGCAGATACAAATAAGTTAGGTGTCTTGAAGTGGGGAGATCATCCTGGGTTATCCAGGATGTAAGTGATGGTCAGAGTCAGAGAAAGACTGAAGATCCTACACTGGTTGGCTTTGAACATGAAGGAAAGAATCACAAGCCATGGAATGCAAGTGGCTTCTAAAAGCTGAAAAAGGCAAGAGAGTGGATTATCCTGAGAGGCTCTAAAAAAGATGAAGGCCGACTAACACCTTGATTTTACCCCAGTGAAATCTATTTCATACTTGTGACTCAGAACTATGAGATAATAAATGTTTTGCTTTAAACCACTAAGTTTGTGGTAATTTATATATATATATATATATATATATATATATATATATATATATATATACACACACACACATATATATATATATATATAGCTAAGATGGCATAACACACTATTTTTACACACAAAACATACAGCTGCTGCCACATGCAACTCTGTCCTCTCACTGCAGGCTGCAAAAGTACAACTTACTCTTTTGCTAGGAGAGTTAAGAGTCAATAGGCATTGCAAAATATACAGTATCAAAGTATGTGTATGTTTAGCACTTCCTTTTTCTGGCCTTAACCAGCCAGAGTGAAAGAGGTTGGAACTTTGGTATCACTCATGAAGGTACTGACAGAATTATAGCAAAGAATTTTATTGATAGAAAAACAGTAGTATTTGAATTTTCCCTTTTAATATTCCATATTTTATCCATCACTTCCCACAATTGTCCTCAGATTTGAAGGTCTCTGGGTAAACTCAAATTTTCCTTGAGGTGGACTTTCCTTAGTTTTGAAAGTCAAATCCTAAACATCTTAGATGTTTTTAAACTGCTATAGATATCACAAAATTAACCTTAATAATCACATTAAAAAATTCAGGAAGAATTCATGTGAAATCTCAATAAAATCACCTTGTGAAAAAAGACCACTTTCTTGACAAGTTACTGAATATCATGCAACTCCTTTCCAATGAATGTTCAGATCTTTCATATTGTATACAAGAGCTTATTTCCCTTGTATATTTACATGAACTTTATACTACACTGCAAAGAAATCAAAAGACCCAGAGAAAGTAAACAAAATACACATAAAAGAGAAGCTTGTACTCATACAAAAATATAAATCAACAGAGAATCAGAATTACAAATACATGAATCTCTACTAACAGTCAAGATTCTACTGTGGGGAAAAAAAAACAAAACAGCACCCTGATATGTAAATAAAATACTTCATAAAACTACCAAGAACACAAAGTTTTTTTTTAAAGAAGTATATTGATGTTTCTTCAGAATAAATATAATGTTAAAATAAATCAGGATTGTTCACTTCATGCTCAGAAACACACTTATAACTTTTAAAAGACACTGGAAAGCTTGCTAACCTAAAAAGTGACCTGCTTTGAAATTATTCTTATACTCTTATACTTGTTCTCTTCACAAATCCATCCACATAATTATTAAATTCTAAAGCTAAGAGGGACCTCAAGAGGTCATGTGGTTGGTTCCCCATTTGCTGTGACTCTCAAATAGTCTAATATGCTGTGTGATGACTGAGAAAATAATATGCCTCAAAGTTAGATATACAACAACAATTCCAGTAAGAATCTGTACCTGTTTCTTACTTTCAATACTGGTTAAGATTATTAAAACCTCTAGGTACTTACCTCAGGTAAGTGTACCCAGGATTTAAAACACAAACTTGCAATATGTTCTGCTGAGGCCAGCTCAGCAGGATGGGACTGAAGAACAGGTGCTACGGAACTTAAGGAAAAAAATAACAAAACAACAGGACACAAAAATAACAGGACAGAGAGAGAGAGTAAAGGTGGGAACCCAGGGGACTCAAGGTCTCAGGGACCAAGAGCCTCACCTCTAGAAACCACACCGCTTTTATTGTGTTTCTTAAATGAGATCACGTGAGGAGAGGCTATCGGAGGATAATCAAGGAAAATTAGAGAAACATGTCTCTCAACAATCAAGGAAGAAGATTAGGGAAACATGTCTTGCAACATCTCCCACTTTTTTTTTTTTTGGTCTTTTTGCTATTTCTTTGGGCCACTCCCACAGCAATGGAGGTTCCCAGGCTAGGGGTCCAATCGGAGCTGTAGCTGCCGGCCTACGCCAGAGCCACAGCAACGTGGGATCTGAGCCGCATCTGCAACTTACACCACAGCTCAGGGCAATGCCTGATCGTTAACCCACTGAGCAAGGACAGGGACCAAACCCGCAACCTCATGGTTCCTAGTCGGATTCGTTAACCACTGCACCATGACGGGAACTCCCCACTTTTTGTTTTTGCAGGAGGACAAAAATCTTGCAACTTTTTTCTTAAATCGCTTGCCTCATACATCCATAGATAGAACATGAGTTCCAAGTTAAGTCTTCTGTGGAACTCTTCAGGCTTTAGCCATGCTTAGACTGACCAGTTTCCAGGGATGGCCAGAGCAAGGCTTAGCACTCTCTGAAGATGGTGAAGGGAGTCTCTAGAACTTGACCACGAGAAGATTCTCAAGGTGCTATATATAGCCTCCCAGGCGTCCATGTCAGCCGTGGATGCAGACTTCCAGACCATGATGTAGTAGCAGAGGACAGTTCCACAGGGCAACAACTGTAACCTTTACAGTAACAGGTTTCTACATGACCCCTAATCTGCAAACTTTAATTAATAATCACAAAAAATGCATCAAAGCCCATTTTCCTATACTATTAATATTCTGCCTTAATTCCTCCCTGAGTTGGAGACTCTAACTGTGGGAAAAAGGGACGACGACCACTCTGACTTCTTCCTGCTGAAAAGGGTCATTGTTAGGGAAAGCAGTTAGGTCTCCACTCATGGAATGGTCAAGTGGGCTTTGATACATTGCTTTGAATACCTCTTTCATTAACCTTTGAACATTGCTAGCTCTTAGGATGTAATGAAGCAAGAAGTACAATTAATTACACAGGGTCTGAACAAAAGGATCAAGATCACAATGAATATGGCGAATAAATATTTTCACCAGGAGGAAGAGGTCAGCTGGTTCCACAGAGCAGCTGCAAAAGCTGGAGCTGAATAGGACAGCTCATGAATCTGCTGTTGAAGATCTAGCAGGGAATGAGACACATTCTGTGAACTATCAGGAATAAAACATTTAGATTTTATAACAGCAAGGCCTTAGTCAAGAAAATGCAGAAATAAAGGCATCTTTAAATCTAGTCCATTGAAGGCAGATATGAACCTTGATTAAGCTCCATTGGCATATAAATTGAGGCTCCAACCTTCCACAAAATATTTTTTTCCAAGAGTAGTTGAACCCCCTGGAACAATAAGAAAGACATTGAGAGAAGGAAATGGATTCCCAGTCACAACACAAAGGTTGTATAAAAATTTTGTAACCAGCTTGCCAGAAATAAGAATGTGGTAGATTTATGAATAAGGGGCCCAGGATTGGAGAGGAGGACAGAAAAGTGGCTCCCATATTCAAAACAAAGTCAATAGGCCGTCTTCCTACATTTAGAGTCACACAGGGCTCCTGAATGGTGATAACGACAGGGGCCATTATGGAAAAGTCCCATCAGTCTTGATCCTAGACCTGAGGGGTCAACCACAGAGACCTTCATCTTCAAAGGCAGTCCCTCTTCCAGTGATCTTTAGGAAACAGGCTCCGGGCATAGGTCTCTGCCTTAGCCCTTGCACCTTGGGAACTCCCAGGTTGACTCATTAAAGCCTCAGCCTTTTCTCTATCTCTCCTCTTGCTCTCCATTCATTCTTCCTGGCCCTGATTATAACATATTTGAGTTGTTATTCTGGGGAGGTGCTCCAGGTCCTGATCAGGGCCAAAAGCCAATTTTGGGGGGCTTTCTCCATATATCTGGCACCAATTAAGCTATGAATTTATCCTTAACATTATTTGGCCCTTCATATTTTCTGGGTTCCTTGATTTATGTTTTTTCAATGCCTTTCTAAGTCCTTCTCCTAATAGATTTTCAGCCTCTCTGGTTAGATGTTTGATCTCAACACAAGTGGGAAGATGAGCCCCTTAGCATTGTCCTTTGGGGTCTGGAGTCAAGGGATGCTTCACAGGCTCACTCATGATATGATTTGATTCTTCTTGATGGAACCCAAACAGGTTGTAATCCATGACCTGGTGAAATACAAGCATATCCCTTCCCCACGTAATAAGTTTTCCAGGGGACCAGAAGTTTGTTAATGGATCCTGCCACCAAATCAAGGGCTGTTCAGCCTGAAGGAAGTTATTTTTTCTTGTTCTGTATTAAAATGTCTCTATGCAGCCATTTTTTCATCAGGGGCCAAATTAAAAAAATTTAAAGTGAATAAGATTTTATTCAGAAGTGTCTGTTGTGACTTCAAGAAATACTACAAAGCCACAGTCATTAAAACAGTGTGGTACTGGTATCAAAACAGACAGACAGACCAATGGAACAGAATAGAGAACCCAGAAATAAACCCTGACACCTATGGTCAATTAATCTTTGACAAGGGAGGCAAGGACATCAAATGGCAAAAAGAAAGTCTAGTCAGCAAGCATTGCTGGGAAACATGGACAGCTGCATGCAAAGCAATGAAACTAGAACACACCCTCACACCATGCACAAAAATAAACTCAAAATGGCTGAAAGACTTAAATATAACACAGGACACCATCAAACTCCTAGAAGAAAACATAGGCAAAACACTCTCTGACATCAACATCATGAATATTTTCTCAGGTCAGTCTCCCAAAGCAATAGAAATTAGAGCAAAAATAATCCCATGGGACCTAATCAAATTGAAAAGCTTTTGCACAGCAAAGGAAACCCAAAAGAAAACAAAAAGACAACTTCCAGAATGGGAGAAAATAGTTTCAAATGATGCAACCGACAAGGGCTTAATCTCTAGAATATATAAGCAACTTATACAACCCAACAGGAAAAACGCCAATCAAGCAATGGAAAAATGGGCAAAAGACCCGAATAGACATTTCTCCAAAGAAGATATACAGATGGCCAGCAAACACATGAGAAAATGCTCAACATCGCTGATTATAAGAGAAATGCAAATCAAAACTGCCATGAGATACCACCTCACAACCAGTCAGAATGGCCCTCATTAATAAGTCCACAAATAACAAGTGCTGGAGGGGCTGTGGAGAAAAGGGAACCCTCCTACACTGTTGGTGGGAATGTAAACTGGTACAGCCACTATGGACCACAGTTTGGAGACACCTTAGAAATCTATACATAGAACTTCCATATGACTCCACAATCCCACTCTTGGGCATCTATCCAGACAAAACTCTACTTAAAAGAGACACGTGCACCCGCATGTTCATTGCAGCACTCTTCACAATAGCCAGGACATGGAAACAACCCAAATGTCCATCGACAGAGGATTGGATTCGGAAGCTGTGGCATATATACACAATGGAATACTACTCAGCCATAAAAAAGAATGACATGATGCCATTTGCAGCAACATGGATGGAACTAGAGACTCTCATCCTGAGTGAAATGAGCCAGAAAGACAAAGACAAATACCATATGATATCACTTATAACTGGAACCTAATATCCAGCACAAATGAACATCTCCATAGAAAAGAAAATCATGGACTTGGAGAAAAGACTTGTGGCTGCCTGATGGGAGGGGGAGGGAGTGGGAGGGATCGGGAGCTTGGGCTTATCAGACACAACTTAGAATAGATTTACAAGGAGATCCTGCTGAGTAGCATTGAGAACTATGTCTAGATACTCATGTTGCAACAGAAGAAAGGGTGGGGAAAAAATGTAAATGTAATGTTTACATGTAAGGATAACTTGATCCCCTTGCTGTACAGTGGGGAAAAAAATGTGTCTGTTTTATTCCTGTCTCCCCCTTTTTGTTCTTGAAGGGCCTGTTTTATATATAAATTGGCTCATTCCACAATAGCCTGTCCTTGGGGGTTTTAAGGGAGACCAGTGGAGTGAGCAATATGCCATGTATCCAGGAATGTTTTGAGAACTGATATAAACCAGACCATTATCAGTTTTAATTGCTTGTGGCAGGCCCATGACTGCAAAGCAGGCATATAAATGATGAATAATGTGTTTAGCAGATTTACCAGATGGAGCAGTAGCCCAAATAAATTTAGAGCAAATGTCAATACATACATGAATAAATGATAATTTCCCAAAAGATGAGTAATGAGTAACATCCATTTGCCAAAGAGCATTTGGGACAAATCCCCTAGGGTTAACTCCAGGCTTGGATTGAGAAGGATTGTTAATAGTTTGACATGCAGGACATTGATGTACTATTGTCTTAGTTTTAGCCCATGTTATTCCAAATCTCTAAGACTTTGAATATTTACATGTGTTAAATCATGAAAATGTTGAGCTTTTGTAACACAGGTGTTACCAAGCAATCAATTTCTTTATTACCTTCAACTAGAAGTCCCGGTAAGTTAGTATGTGCTCTGATATGAGTGATATAAAATGAATATCTTCTTTCCCTTACAACAGTTTGTAATCCTGTAAATAGATCTAATCATTTTGGAAGCATGAACTACATATGCTGAGTCAGAAAGAATATTGATTGGCTCAGGATAGTCCCTCAAGGCATGGATTACAGTAGTTAATTCAGCCTATTGAGCAGAAAGGCCAAGCATTTCTATAATTTTAGATTGATTAGCCACATAACCGGCCTTCCCTTTACTAGTCCCATCAGTAAAGATCACAGGTGCTTCAATGATGGGTGAATCCCTCACCTTTTTTGGAAGAATCCATTGAGTTCACTTTATAAATTGTAAAATAGGGTTTTTTGGATAGTGATTATCTATTGATCCTACATAATCTGCAAAAGTAATTTGCCAACCTATATGGTTTTGAAAACAATTTTGGATTTCCTTAACAGTTAAACTAACAATCACATGATTCAAATCTTTTCCGGACATTTGTACAGAATGAGTATGACCTTTTAGAATAAGTTGTGCCATCAAGTCCAGGTATGGAGACAAAGACTTCGTGACATTATTGGGAAGAAAAACCCATTCAAGAATATTTTCTAATTGCATCAATATTCCCATGGGAGAATGAGGAGACAGTATAATTACTAACTGAATGGGTTGTTTTAAATTGACCCGGCTTAGTTGGGAATTTTGTATTTTACTTTCAATTTTTTAAGTTCCTGTTCCACTTCTGCAGTAGAGAGTGGGGGCTGTGTAACTTAGAATCTCCCCTAAGTAAGGAGAATAGATTTGACAATTCATATGTAGGAATCCCCAAATATGTCAGAGCCAATTAATATCTCCTAACAGTTTTTGTAAATCATTTAATGTAGAAATTTGATCTCTTCTTAATTCTACCTTTTGAGGGTGAACAGTGGTATGTTCCACCACACTTCCCATATATTGATTTGGACTTTTCATTTGAATCTTTTTGGTAGAAATAATCAATCCTGCTCCCTTTTAGACAGGATTGCAAGCATTGAAAAACCTCAATCAGCTGCTCCCAAGACGGTGCAGCACAAAGTATATCATCTATATAATGAATAATATTATCATTTAGGAAATTGTTGAACTGGCTCAATAACTGAAGCCACATAATACTAACACAAGGTAGGGCTGTTTAGCATACCTTGAGGCAGGACCTTCCATTGAAATTGTTTTCTAGAGGCTATATTGTTTATCACTGGGACTGAAAAGGCAAATTTTTCCCTATCTTCTGGGTGTAAGTGAATTGTGAAAAAACAGTCTTTTAAATCCAGTATGATTAACAGCCAGTCTGCTGGTATCATACTAGGCGATGGAAAGCCTGGTTGAAGGGCACCCATAGGCTGAATTACAGCATTTACTCCTCTTAAATCTGTTAACAATCTCCATCTGATTTTTTCTGTATAACAAACACTGGTGAATTCCAAGGACTAAAGGATTCTTCTATATGGCCCTTCTCCAATTGTTCTTGGACAAGATTGTTTAAAACTTTTAATTTTTCTGAAGAGGCCACTACTCAACCCAAACCGGTTTTTCTGTAGTCCATTTTAATCAAATAGGTTCAGGAGAAGTATAATGGTTTTTACAAGCTGTTACCATTAATGAAAAGGCCAATGTCCCACACCAGATTTTTCCACTTTAATCTCAGATTCAACAGGTTTTTAGCCCTGTTTCTGTAACATTGTTTAGCTTTGATGACTATATTGATCTACTGGTGGTAAGTAAATTTTTGCACACCATTGTCGTAATAAATCTCTCCCCCATAGATTAATAGGGACTTGAGCTACATAAGTTTTAAATTTAGCTAGCTTCCCATCCGGTCCTTCACAATTAAGCCATTGGACACTCCCTTTGAGACCCTCTGCTTTTCCTAACCCAGTGACTTCAATATCAGCTGGCTGAAGAGGACAGGTGTCTGGCCAATGTAAATGGCTAATGATTGAAACATCAGCCCCAATATCAATTAGTCCTCTAAAAGTTTTCCCATTTATGATAACTTCACAAGTGGGTCGTTCCTTAGGACCTTTTCAGATTAAGAACACTCCTGCCCCTCTTGTGGTATTAAATCCCTTCTAAAATTATTCCTATCTTTTTTCTTCTGTACTCTAGGTAAAATTAAGATTTCAGCAATACAATTCCCTTTTTTAATCTTCCAAGGCATTGCAGTGGAAACCATCACCTGTACTTTATCATCCTCTGTATTATCCAATATACTGGTATGAACTCAAACTCCTTGTTCCATTAGCTCTGCTCTTCCTATTATCAATCCTACCATGTCAGTTGGTAATGGTTTTTCTAATTTGGTTGTAATAAAAATAGGAGTTTCACTGTGATGCAGAATTAAATCCTATAAACTAAGAAGATCTACTGTGATGTTAAATGCTTGTACAGAGTGTAGTCTCTGGGAATCTCACTTCAGTTGAGAGTTTGGCTTTTGTTCTGAATAGGGAAAGCTTCCTTGGTTGATGGGGCTGGAAGCTTGCCTGAAGGAGAGTTTCCCGACAAGGGGGTTCCATCTTTATGAAAGATGGACCAGCACTGACTAGCCCAGTGATATCCTTTATTATATCTGTGAAAGGAAGGTAAGGCTCATGGAGGAGCATGACATTGTTTTTCAGTATGCCACAATTAAAACATTTTTCTAAAAATTTGTCTTTTACTTTTAAATTAGCCATTGCTTGAGCTAGCATTGAGGCCTTAAAGGACTCTGTCCCTACTCCCTGACAGGCTTTAATATATTCAGCAATGTTAGCCTTTCCCTTTAAAAATCCTATGGCCTTTTTACAATCAGTATTCACATTTTCATATGCTAATAATTGAAAAATAGTATCAGACACCTCAAAATTAGTAATTTGTTGTTTTAACGCCTCTTGTAAATGAGCTAAAAATTCAGTATAAGGTTCCTTAGGACCTTGTAGGATCTTTTGAAAAGAAGTATTTATTTGACCCTTAGATTCAATTTTACCCCATGCTATTAAGCAACTTTGTTTGATTTGTTTAATGGCCAAATCATTCATCCTTGGCCAAATCATTCATCCTCATTTGATCCTGAAGATTATTCCAAGGACCAATCCCTAACAATTTTTCCATTGTAATCAGAAGACTTTGAAAACTTTGAGCCTGACCACAATTTGCAGCAATTTGGGCATGATCCTGCCACCAAGACTCAAATTGCAAGTATTCACTAGGTGATAGCACAATACAGGTTAAGCTATGCCAAATCAGCAGGAATCATACAATTTCCTTCAGCTACTCCCTGCATGATTCCTTTTGTAAAGGGAGAATTTAATACCATAGTTTTGAATGGCCTGTTTTAATTCTTTAAGAATTTTAAAATGAAAGGGCTCATGAATGAACAACTCATAAACTCCATCAGGATTGGCAGGATCAATGCCTGAAGCCATTGTCTCCCTGACAGTTACTGGAAAGGCTAAACGTATGGCATCCAAATCACCTTCCCTTAGAGCCTGTAAAATTCCCAGTTGAACAGATGATAGATGGCATTCAGGGATAACACTCATTTCCTTTGCAAGCCTAGAAGTAGAGGCTTGATGAGTCCTCATCACCTTACTCCTAATAGGAGGCAATTGAGGAATATCAGGATCAAAAATTGGAGCTGAAGACTCAGGAGCCAAATATTCTCTATGATAATTTTGTTCAGGGACTACATATTTAGGTTCCTCCAACAAAGGCACAAACTCCCCTTCTTCTTCCTCCTCTAACTTCCATGAAGTCTGTAGAGGTTCTAAAACTGATTTGATTAAGCTCCAAGTATTCCAAAGAGACACAGGAATTGAAACACCCTTATCATGCAATGTCCTAAGCTCTGTTCCTATGTTTTCCCATATTTTAAAATATTTCTAAGTTAAGAAACCAATCGCAGTGCTTCTCAATAGTCTTAAAAAGTTCTGAGAGTTTATTTTCACTTATTTTTATGCCCCCTTTTTAAGGAGTTGTCTTAACAAACAAATATAAGAATTATGGTTTCCTGCAATTACCTTATTTCCCATTTAACCCCGTAAATACCTGAGAGAGGAACTTATCCATAGGATTTTATTTTTAGTGTGGCCACGCAAAATTCCTCCCTTCTTCTCAGGGCTCCATAGCACTTCCACAAAATATCGCTGTAGTCGCGGCCTTTCATTCCTTGTGCCTTTGTGTTTGCCCACCCCACATTGGGCACCACTTGCAGAAGCCAGCTCAGCAGGATGGGGCTGAAGAACGGGTGCTACGGAACTTAAGGAAAAAATAACAAAACAACAGGACACAAAAATAACAAGACACAGAGAGAGAGAGAGTAAAGGTGGGAACCCAGGGGACTCAAGGTCTCAGAGACCAAGAGCCCCGCTTCCAGAAACCACACCGCTTTTATTGTGTTTCTTAAATGAGATCACGTGAGGAGGGGCTATTGGAAGATAATCAAGGAAAATTAGAGAAACATGTCTCTCAACAATCAAGGAAGAAGATTAGGGAAACGTTTCGCAAGAATGTTCTAGATGGCTTACCAGTAGAAATACTGCATATACAGTGAAGCATTGAGAACAATACATTTCTTTTAAATTTTGTATTTTGAAATATCATCTTTTCCCTTTAACTAAAGTACAATTGACTTAAAACATTAGTTTCAAGTGTACAACATACTGAATTCATTTTCCTAATATTTTGTTAACTTTTTGTCTATATTCATCAAATATGATTCAAATGATAAGGTTTTAGCCTGGCTCATTAAGCTTATAAACAAATTACAAACAAAAGAAGTTTGTTTCAACTAATATCACTGAAATACAGGGAATCCTATGAACAGTTATATGCCAACAAATTGGACAACATAGAAGAAAGAAAGATTGAAATATCATCTTTTGAAATATCATCTTTTCCCTTTAACTAAAGTACAATTGACTTAAAACATATTAGTTTCAAGTGTACAACTTACTGTACAATCTTTCAAGACTGAATAAGAAAGAAACTGATAATCTGAACATACAGATTATTAGTACTGGATCTGACTCAGTAATTTAAAAAAATTACTTTCAATAAACAACAGTCTAGGACCAGATGGCTTCACAGGGGAATTCCACCATAGGAGATTGTGTATTTCAAGAAATTTGCTCAACTTTCTCAAAATATTTTACAAAATTAAAGAGGAGGGAACACTCCCAAACTATAAATTCATCATTATCTTGATAACAAAACCAGATAAAGACACTACCAAAAAAGAAAGAAAAAGAAAATTACAGGTCAATATATTTGATGCTGCCACTAAAATTCTCTATCTTCCTACTTTAGTTATTATGTGTCTTGATGTGGTTCTCTTTGGGTTCATCTTCTTTAGGACTCTGTGCTTCTTCTACCTGGATAACTATCTCCTTCTTCAGTTTTGAGGCATTTTCAGCCAAAATTTCATCAAATACATTTTCAATCCCTTACTCTCTTCCTCCTATGAGAAAGATTGTCTCCTTAGTTTATTCTTAAGTACTTTATTCTTTTTGATGCAATGGTAAATGGGATCATTTCCTTAATTTCTCTTTATGAAAAGTCATTGTTAATATACAGAAATGTGACAGATTCCTATATATTAAGTTTTGTATTCTGCAACTTTACTGAATTCATTGATGAGCTCTAGTAGTTTTTCGGTGGCATCTTTAGGATTTTTTTATGTATAGTATCATGTCATCTGCAAAACAGGGATAGTTTTACTTCTTACTTTCCAATTTCAATTATTTTTGTTTTTGTGTTTTTTTTTTCTTTTCTTTTCTGATTGCTATGTCTATGACTTCCAAAACTATGTTAAATTATAGTGGCAAGAGTGGACATCCTTGTCTTATTCCTGATCTTAGAGAAAATGCTTTCAGCTTTTCAACATTGAGTGTGATGTTAGCTATGGGTTTCCCACAGAGGTCTTTATTACATTGAGTTATGTTCCCTCTATGCCCACTTTCTAGGGAGTTTTTATTATGATTCAATGTTGAATTTTATTAAAAGCTTTTTCTGTATCTATTAAGATGATCATATTGTTTTTATTCTTCAATTTGTTAATGTTGTGTATAACACTGACTTGAGAATACTGAAAAATCCTTTCATCCTTGGGATAAATCTCACTTTATCACAGTGTAGGATCCTTTTAATGTATTGTTGGATTAAGTTTGCTAGTATTTTGTTGATTTTTGCATCTATGTTCATCAGTGACACTGGCCTATAATTTTCTTTTTTCATGGTATCTTTGCCTGGTTTTGGTATCAGGGTGATGCTTGCTTCATAGAATTAAGTTGGAAGTGATGTTTACTCTGCAATTTTTTGGGATAATTTCAGAAGGATAGGCACTAACTCCTTTCTAAATATTTGGTAGAATTCACCTGTGAAGCCATTTGGTCTTAGACTTTTGTTTGTTTGGAGTCTTCATTTCAGAATTTCATTAATTATAATTGTTCTCTCCATATTTTCTATTTCTTCTGGTTCAGTGTTGGGAGACTGTACCTTTAAAAGACCCCAAATAGGAGTTCCCATCATGGCTCAGTGGTTAACAAATCCACCTGGGAACCATGAGGTTGCGGGATTGATCCCTGGCCTTGCTCAGTGGGTTAAGGATCTGGCATTGCTGTGAACTGTGGTGTAGGTCACAGACACAGCTTGGATCCCACATTGCTGTGGCTATGATGTAGGCCAGCAGCTACAGCTCCAATTAGACCCCTAGCCTGGGAACCTCCATATGCAGTGGGTGATGCCTTAAAAAAAATACAATAAATAAATAAATAATAAAAGACCCCAAATAGAAAAAGAAAATGAATTTGAGAAATAATAACAAAGCTAGAGAAATAATGCTTCATGACTTCAGAAGATAGTACAAAGCTACAGTAATCAAAACAGTAGGCTACTAGCACAAAAACAGACATAGATCAATGGAATAAAGAGCCTAGAATTAAGCCCACATACTAACAGCCAATTATTCTATGACAAAGGAGACAAGAATATACAATGGAGAAAAAAATACAACAAACTATTAAATATATCAAAAAATTAGCATACTCACAGATATAGGGAATAAACTAGTGGTTACTAGTGGAAGGGAGGGTACTACACAAGGCTTAGGAGTGGGAGGTACAAACTACTGGGAATGGAGAAAAGATAGTTTCTTCAATTGGAAAGTGCTGGGATAACTGGGTAGCAACAAATGAAAGAATTAGAATATACTCTAACACCATATACAAAAATAAACTCTAAATGGAGTAAAGACCTAAATATAAGACCAGATACAATAAAACTCCTAGAGTAAAACATAGGCAGAACACTATTTGCATAAGTCACAGCAATGGTTTTTTGTTTTTGTTTTTGTTTTTTTGTTTGTTTGTTTTTGCTCTGTCTCTTAGGGTAAATGAAATAAAAGCAAAAGTAAACAAATAGGACCTAAGTAAACTTAAAAGCTTTTGCACAGCAAAGGGAATGACCAACAAAACAAAAAGACAGCCTACTGAATGGGATAAAATATTTGCAAATGAAATTACAAACATATAAACAGCTCATACAACTCAATATCAAAAAAAGAAAACAACTTGATTAAAAAATGGGCAGAAGAACTGAAGACACATTTTTTCAAAGAGGAAAATAAGAGGTCAACAGGCAAATGAAAAGATGCTCAACATCACTAACCAGCAGGGAAATGAAAATCAAAATTAAAGTAAGCAATTACTCACCCATGTCTGAATGGTTATCATCAAAAAAAAATTAAAAATGTTGGTGATGATGTTAAGAATAAGGGACCTGTGTACACTACTGGTAGGAATGTAAATTGGTGTAGCTACTGTGGAAAACAATATAGAGGTTTCTCAAAAAAAAAAAAAAAAAGAACTACCATATGTCCCAGTAATTCCTCTCCCAGGTATATATATATATATCTATATCCACTAATTTAAAAAGATATACACACCCCAATGTTCATAGTAGCATCATGTATAATTGCCAAGATATGGAAGCAACCTAAGTGACCATCAAGAGATCAATGGATAAAAATGAATGGTTTGCGTATACACACAAACACAAACACACACTGGAATACTACTCAGCCATAAAAAGAAAAAAATGTTGCCATTTACAGTAACATAGATGGACTTGAGGGCATTATGCTGAATGAAATAAGTCTAATGGAGAAAGATAAATACTGTACAATACCACTTATATGTGGAATATAAAAACATACAACAAACTAGTAAATATATCAAAAAATTGGCATACTCACAGATATAGGGAATAAACTAGTGGTTACTAGTGGAAGGGAGGGTACAACCAGGGGTTTGTGGAAGGTACAAACTACTGGGAATAAGAAAGGCTCAGGATGTATGAAGAAAATAGCCAACATTTTGTAATAACTATAAATGGAAAGTAAACTTTAAAAATTACATTAAAATTATTTAATGGGGGAAAAAAGACTATATACAATGGTGTTACTCTTGAATTAAAATTGTCTTCAGTAATGTTGAAATTCCCTTGTGGTGCATCAGGTGAAGTATCTGGCAATGTCACTGGGTCATGGCTGTGGCACAGGTGCAATCCCTGGCCCAGGAACATCCACATGCCCCCAAAAACAGCCAAGGGGAAAAAAAACCTGTCTTCAGGAGTTCCCATCATTGTTCAGCAGTAAGAAACACAATATAGTAACCATGAGGACATGGCATCTCTAAGCTTTGTCCTTGTAACATGAAAGCAGTCAAAGACAATACTTTAAAAAGTGGTATAGCTGTGTCCCCATAAAACTTCATTTAGATAAATAGGCAGCAGGCTGAATTTAGCAAACAGATTGTAGTTCCCAACCCCTGCACTAAAATATAGGCTACATAAAGTCTTCATTTTGTTCCACTATGTATAAAAAGCACATAGAACAGTGCCTGATAAATAAACACTTGTAGAATAAATTACTCTTTGAGTGTAGAAACAAAAAGGAATCCACAATTCTATTGTATAGTTCTTCCATTTAACTTATATTTCTAGAAAAGAGAGAGGTCATTATAGAAGTAGCCAACTTAAGTGTAACATATCTGAAAGTTACTCTGCAGGAGTTCCCAGGGTGACACAATGGAAAGGAATCTGACTGGGAACCACGAGATTGCAGGTTCAATCCCTGGCCTTGCTCAGTGGGTTAAGGATCTGGCATTGCCTTGAGCTGTGGTGTAGGTCACAGATGTGGCTTGGATCCTGCGTTGCTATGACTGTGGTGTAGGCTGGCAGCTGTAGCTCAAAAAAGACCCCTAGCCTGGGAACCTCCATATGACACAGGTACAGCCCTAAAATGACAAAAGCCCCCCCCAAAAGTTAATCTACAAGTCAATATTAAACTATGAAGCATGATTAGGAATGTCTCTAAAAGAATAACATACACATAATCTAACTCAACTATTATTATAAAGGTACATAACAGAGAACATTTTTATAAGAAGAGAGAGGGAAGAGTTCCAAGTTCAAAAGAGAGCCTGAAGGAAAATATTTCTCTCATTATAATTTCACTAACAAGAAGACCCCTCTCCTCATTCCACAGGGGCTGAGAATCCCATGTGAAGAGATTTCAAGCCAGAAAGTTACCTAGTAGACAACATATAGGAGATTTGCTCTTCATTTCTAAACAGAGCTATATATAAGTTCAGCATAGTCTCTACTTTAGACAACCAATTTGTTGTCAACTTCAAAGTCTTGGCTAATACCTATAAACTCATGATATGTAATTTTAGATAAATCATTGTAGATGATTATAATTATTTTCCCTTTTAAAAATTCTCTATTACACTTTATAAAATCACCTTAGTGTATGCAGTGCACACAATAAAATTATATTATGATATAAATAATAAAATATAAATTATTGGAATAGATATCTATATGGTAAATCTGATTATTCAAATTTTATATTTGTCATGTCCTCAATCTGATTTCTGCATATAAAACCCTTTTCCTAAGAAAGGCTGTGTTCACTAAACTGCTTCATTTTCTTCTTCCTGGCCTGTTGGAGACCACTGAACTTATGAATTCTGCCAAAGGCATATTTGGTGTACATACAAAAGCACAAGAAGCCAAGGAATGTTTATGATGGCAGAAGTCAGATAGGCATACATGCTTACTCAGGTTCTAAAGCACAGGGTCTCATGGAAAGATAGGATTAGGAAAGTTTTACATCAACCATATTGTTCTATAAGCAGCTGCACAATGACCTAGATGTATGCATTGTGGTTTTACTGCAAAAATTTTCCTTAGATCTTCAAAGAGATGATTAAGATGCTGCCTGTTTTTGTTCCTACTTGACTGTACTACTTATGTCATTGAATCTAATAAAAGCCATGTGGGCCTAAAACTTTAGCACATTTGTTCTGCATAACAGAGTGCCTTCTGGTCCCCCACTTTCTAAGTGTAAATGACTCTTGTATGTCTTTGTTATACTGCACTGTTCCTCTCCTAGGATCTCCTGTTGCCCTGCTGTGCAGGATGCAGCACTTGCCAAACATGAAGACTAAATTTCCCAGACTTAAGTAGGGTTATATTTAGTTCTTGGTAATGGAATGTACATGGAAATGGCACATGTCACTTGCATGTTGAAGTAGTTATTACGAGGTGGTGTGCCTTCTCATGTCCATTTTCTTCCATCCAAGGGCCTGAAAGGGAAGAACTCCACCATAGAAGAACCTTGTCATGGAAAAAGCCTGGATTATTCCTTGGAGGTGATCTGCCATACTGGACTATGATAGAAGAAATTAATTTTTGTTGTCTCAAGGTACTAAGAATTACATTTTGTTTGTAACAGCAGTGAAGAATAAAATGGGCAATTCACTGACATCAATGACATAACTGAAACTGCATAAGAACCAGAAAGTGACAGCAATTAACCCTATTTTCTCCCTATTCAGTTGTATGCCCCAGATAATTACCTTCACATGCCTAACAGTAAATGAATCAAAACAATTAAAAAACAAAACCAAATGGAAAATATATAAATTTTTTTATAATACAATTTTTAGACTGTCTTTATTTGGTTAACTATTACTATACTTGTGAATTTTTATTTATTATTAATATTTTCAATTAATTGTTATTTATTTCATGATAATTTTGTGATAAGAAGATAATTTTAAAAATCAGAAAGAGGAAAATCATTACTAGAATAGAAATATATCCTTGAAAACCAAATTATTTTTTAAAAAATGAAAAAGATAAAAAGCAGTAGCAGCAACAATAAAATTTAGATACTCTAAAAATCATCACACAAACTTCTTCATTTCATATTTGTTTATAAATTTCTCCCAGTTTAACTGTTGGATGACTGTTCCAGATTTTATCTGGACAACAGTGAAGAAGACAGACTTAAGATACATGGCTTATAAATGAAAACTCAAAACTATTAAATTAGTGGTGATGCAAGGATGGTTCAATATTACAAAATAAATAAACATTTTTTTATTGTTGTTGTTCTTCTAGGGCTGCACCTGCGGCCTCCACACCAGGACAACACTATAGGATAATCTTTTGGAGAAGTAAACACTATAGGATAATCTTTTGGAGAAGTAAACAATGTAAGGGAGTTCCCATTATAAGGAACCCAACTAGTATCCATGAGTACGTGGTTCAATCCTTGACCTCACTCAGTGGTTAAGGATCCAACATTGCCGTGAGCTGTGGTGTAGGTTGCAGACATGGATCGTATGTGGTATTGCTGTGGCTATGGTGTAGACTCCAGTCATAGCTCTGATTTGACATATATATATATATATGTCAAAATATATGGGTTGCTCTCTATCTCTCTTTCTATATATATATATATATATATATATATATATATATATATATACACACACACACACACACACACACATATATATATATATATATATATATATATATATATATATATATAAAAGACACTATTAAGAGTCTGAAAAGAGGGGCATAATAAAAAATGTTACTTAGTGTTCTTAAATGTTTGATACTCTGCCACCCCAGCCTTCTTCCCTAACTCAGTTCCCAGAACACTGGAAAGCAAACACAGATGTTCTAGGCAAGATATTAAAGACAGTCTTTTCTGGAGATTCTGGCTAGCCCCAAGAAAAACACTAAATGTACTAATACTGCAAGTTTTCCACTGAAATGGCCCCACAGTGAAGTCCATGGTAGAAAAGCATTTGCTACCCCACCACCATACCACTAATTTGAGATATTTAAAAAATAGACTTATGGTGCCTGACTATAACATATGTTCAAGTATATTTGTCAAACTGATAAGAATAAAAGGGGACCAAATTTCACTATATATTTAGTAAACTAAAATTTAGATCTTATTCATTAGAAACTTGTAATTATTACAATGCTCTGAAACTTACCTTTACATATTCTATTAAATATAAGGTCTAAAATTAAATTTAAATGTTACTAGAGGATGGTGATAAAAACCACTTGAAGGAAGTGGTCCTTGCATTTGCAAACATTATTTTTGAGTCAAATCATTTTTAAATATATTCTCTAAAAGAAGTGAATGACCAGTAAGGGTACTCACTAGGGCATCAATTTGTCTTTTTGTACATATTTTGAAGGTAAAAACAAATACTTAAAAAAAACACATTCCTTTAAGTAAGGAAGTTTTTTGCATTCACTATCATGGAGTATTTATATTTTCTAATAAATTTTTCTTTTATCACAAAAAAGAGCCATAAATGCCATTATTTGTATAAAACAATTTGACTTTGGAGTTCCTGTTGTGGCTCAGTGGTTAACGAATCAGACTAAGAACCATGAGGTTGCAGGTTCGATCCCTGGCCTTGCTCAGTGGGTTAAGGATGCAGCATTGCCATAGGCTGTGGTGTAGGTTGCAGACACGGCTCGGATCCTGCATTGCTGTGGCTCTGGCGTAGGCTGGCAGCTGCAGCTCCAATTTGACCCCTAGCCTGGGAACCTCCATATGCCATGGAAGCGGCCCAAGAAATGGCAAAAAAAGACCAAAAAAAAATAATTGACTTTTCTTCCCTCAATTTTCTATAATGCATTTGGCTTACAAAATCTGCTAAACCACAATGTAACGTGTACTAGTATATACCACATATTTGGGCAGAATTAATGAATGATTTTATCTCTGTATTTCTCACACTTGGATTACCTTACACTCATGCATTCAGTATCTGTGAATTGAATAAATTTCTTCTTTATCTACCTCAGTGTTTTTCATCAGGTAGTTTAATTTCTTACAGAAACATAAAATATACAGACTAGATTCCTGTATTATTTAAAATCTTTTTGCACTGTATTGTCACTCTAAGTTAAATCAGTTTTACATGTACATTTTTTTAAATTCCAGAAAATCCCCAAATAACTCTAAAAACCAAGTTTTCAATACTTTCCACTTTAAATTATTTATTACACTGGCATCCACCACTAGAAACAAATTTTTTTCATATAAAATATACTTGTCTACACTCTTACACTTGCTTGGCCACAGATGCATTAAAACAGTCTGCCCTTTAACTTTCACAGATCTCAGGGAGTAAGAGGCCAAATTTCATGAAATGCAGTCAAAATATGTCCTCTCTAGGTATCTTTGTTAGCATGATGCAAATACTAGTATGAGTCCTTTTGCAGTCTTAAAATGTTCATGTTTTCTAAGTAGAGGTTCCTGTAACCCATATACACTCATCAGCCATTAGAAAAATAAGAGTTTTCTTTCTTTTTTGGTCACTATAAGGTCTTGAAATAATTCAGCAGCAATTTAGCCTATGCTGTGCCTTTCAATTTCTTGAAGAATCAATCACAAAGAAAAAAAAAATCCCTAAATCCAAGAGTTGTGCCAGGGTTATAAGGGAAAAGTGTGAAAATTAAAGCTGGTAAGAAAATCACTGCAATAGAAAAGGTCATGCCATTATAGGAAGCACTAACAACTGCTGAACATAAACCTCTAACTTCCAAAAATAAGTTTTCATTATCTGAAAATATCTTTCCTTTTGTCTGTAATGTATTAGCTTACTGTGATAAGAATGATTATTTCTTGTTCCATAAAAGCAAAGATTAGAAATCTTACACTGACTTTTTTTAAAAGAAAAATAATTACCACCTGGTCATAGTTGTAGAAAAAAGCTTTCAGTTGTACACCTCAAACTAATATGTTATATGACAATTATGCCTCAATAGAAAAAGATTTTTTTAAAACTTCAATAAAGTAAAAAGGTAGTGAGTGGTGAAAACATCATGACCCACAGATACGTACAACTATGGAAATCTATACATGTTTAGATTCAGGAGGTAAATCACTGAATGAAGATATAAAATCTGTTAGAATTTATCACAATGTGTGTAAAAATTGCTCTTGATCATTAATGAGCATTATCATATTCACCTGAATTTCTTCCCAGAAGTCTTTATCCAATAATATAGTTGCACTATGGTGCTGCAAAGGGACAATCAAGCAGTGCTCTTCGGTAAGAGATCTTAAGTTGGGTAAACATGAGTAAATGTATGGGGGACAAAGACGGAAGGTGAAATGTTACCACTATTTATTCTCAGTGATGAAAGAAGAGCCCCTAGTAGGTTAACATGGCTAATATTTAATAAAGTATGCTTATTTATAAACAATATACTTGACTTTAATATTTTAAAGATATTCACTACTTAAAATTTTAAAAGTCATGATGATAACTTTCAACAAACCAGAAATTTATAGAACAAGTCTCAATTTTGACTGTTTTACCTGAAAGATTAAGCTTACCAAAGGGGAGAATGAATACCATCTGAGAAAGCTATATGCCTTCAGAGCCCATGAAATGAAACAAATTTTTCAAGAATTAAAAAAAAATGACCTAGTAATGGTAGGGAAGTTTAACTGAGCTCTATTACTCATGTCTTCCTTCTCTTATTGTCTGAGAAAATAGAGAAAAACATCTGCATGGCTTTACAGCACTGGTTAAGTTCTATTTATGTACATGTATTACCTATAAGCTGGAACTCTTTTTTCATTTTGCACAAACTGTCTTTAAAAAAAAACAATAAAATGTCCATTGACAGATGATTGGATTAGGAAGATATGGTATGTTATATATACACAATGGAATACTACTCATTATAAAAAAGAACAAAATAATGCCATTTGTAGCAACATGGATGGAACTAGAGACTCTCATCCTGAGTGAAGTAAGTCAGAAAGAGAAAGACAAATACCATATGATATCACTTATATCTGGAATCTAATATAGGGCACAAATGAACCTTTCCACAGAAAAGGAAATCATGGACTTGGAGAATAGACTTGTGGTTGCCAAGGGGGAAGGGGAGGGAGTGAGATGGACTGGGAACTTGGGGTTAATAGATGCAGACTATTGCCTTTGGAATGGATAAGCAATGAGGTCCTGCTGTGTAGCACTGGGAACTATGTCTAGTCACTTATGAGGGGGCATGATAATGTGAGAAAATAGAATGTATTCATGTATGTGTAACTTGGTCACCTTGCTGTACAGTAGAAAAAAATTGTATTGGGGAAATAATTTTAAAAAAATAAAATAAATTTTTTAAAAATCAGTTAGTACATATATAGAGAGAAAAAGGTCACTCATAAGGACCACAAATAATATTCTGCAAAGAGTATTGATGCTATTTTCTATTTTTTTGTTTTGTTTTTCTTTTTATGGCTGCACCCAAGACATATGGAGGTTCCCAGGCTAGAGGTCAAATCAGAGCTACAGCTTCCAGCCTATACCACAACCACAGCAACACCAGATCCAAGCTGCATCTGTGACCTTCACCATGGCCCATGGCAATGCCAGATCCTTAACCCATTGAGCAAGGCCAGGGATCAAACCTGCAACCTCATGGTTTCTAGTTGGATTTGTTTCCACTGTGCCACAATGGGAACTCCAATTTTTTTGTTAGGTTTTAGCTAGAAAAATTTTATATGAGAGAATTAGTTAATTAATTAGTGTATTATTAATTAATTTCATTACCAAAATAATTCAAATGTTTAAAAATCCATTTTAGGAATTAAAATTATGAGTGTATATGGATATGGCTATCTACTTGGATCTATAGATAAATCACAACAATATTCAAAATTTAAAAGTATATCAGGAATAAACATTGGAGAAATGGCCAAGATGGTGGAGTAGAAAGACACTGAACTCATCTCCTCCTATAGGCACAAATAAAGTTACAACTAATTATAGAGCAACTATCTGTAAGAAAAATAAGACTAGCAGAAAAGATATTCCATAACTAAAGACAGGAAGATAAAGAAGAAATAACAAGATGGGTTACAGGCAATAGAAAAATAAAAGTTTTTCATATTTGTATATGATGTGACTAATAATTAATATCCAAAATATATAAACAGATCACACAATTCAATATCAAAAAAAAACAAACAAACAACCCAACTTAAAAGTGGGCAGAAGTACAGAATAGAAATTTTTCCAAGGAAGACATAGGATGTCCAAAAGTCACATGTAAAGCTGCTCAATATCATTAATCATCAGGGTTGTGCAAATTAAAGCCATAAAAATATCACCTCACATCTATAAAGTCTACAAATGACAAATATTGGCAAGGATGTGGAGAAAAAGGAATACTAGTATACTGTTGGTGGGAATATAATTTGGTATAGCCACTAAGGAAATTAGTACAGAAATTCCTCGAAGAACTATCATATGATCCAGAAATTCCACTCCCAGGTATATATTTGAAGAAAATTAAAACACTAAATTGAAAAGATATATGCACCCCAAAGTTCATAGCAGTATTATTTACAAGAGCCAAGACATGGAAGCAACCTAAATGTCCATCAACAGATGAATGGATAAAGATGTGGCATACATATATTATATATATACACACACAACGGAATGCTACTTAGCCATAAAAAGAATGAAATTTTGTCATTTACATGTACATGCATGGACCTGGATGGCATTATGCTAAGTGAAATAAGTCAACCAGAGAAAGACAAATATTATGCAATACCACTTATATGTAGAATCTAAAAAATAAAACAAATGAATGAAAAAAATAGAACAGAAGCAGACTCATGAATACAGAGAACAAACTAGGGGTTACCAGTGGAGAGAGGGGTTGGGGAGGGGAAAGGTAGGTATAAGGGTTTAAGAGATATAAACTACTATGTATAAAATAAATAAGCAACAAGGCTATATTGTACAACACAGGGACATGTAGCCATTATTTTGTAATCACTTTAAATGCAGTATAATTTATATAAATGCTGAATCAGTATGTTATAAACCTGAAACTAATATAAGAACATAAATCAACTATAATTCAATAAAAATAATAAATAAAAGTATGTCCACTCTTACCGCTTACATTTAGCCACAGCAATCATACAAGTAATAGAAATAAAATGAATCCAAACTGAAAAGAAAGAAAACTCTCACTGATTGCAGATGACATGATACTATATGCAGAAAATCCTCATGATGCTACCAAAAAAACTATTAGAACCAATAAATGAATGGTGAAGGATAAAAAATTATATGACAGAAATTGTTGGCATTTCTATATACTAATAAACTATCAGAAAGAGAAGTTGGAGTTCCCATTGTGGTGTAGTGGAAATGAATCTGATCAGTATCCATGAGGACATGGGTTTGATCCCTGGCCTCACTCAGTGGGTTGGGGATCCAGTATTGCTGTGAGCTATGGTATAGGTCACAGATGCCACTCAGATCTGGCATTGCTGTGGCTGAGATTTAGGCCTACAGCTGTAGCTCCAATTTGACCTCTAGCCTGGGAACTTCCATATGCCATGGGTGTGGCCCTTAAAAAAAAGCAAAATAAAAAAAATTAAGAAAACAGTCTCATTTACTATTTCATCAAAAGGAATAAAATACCTATAAATAAATATAATCAAGAAGGTAAAATACTCTGAAAACTATAAGACATTAATGAAAGAAAATGAAGATGACAAAAATAAATGGAAAGAAATTCTGTGTTCATAGACTGGAAGATTTAGTATTGTTAAAATGACCATACTACCCAAGGCAAACTGGAGATTCAATGCAATCCCTATCAAAATACCAATAGCATTTTTCACATAACAAAATAATTCTAAAATTTGTATAAAAATACAAAAGATCTCAAATAGCCAAAACAATCTTGAAAAAGAAAAAAGCTGGAGTTATCACATCCTCTGATTTCAAACTATATTACAAAGCTACAAAAATCTAAACTACGATACTGGCAAAAAAACAAACATACAGATCAATGAAACAGAATAGAGCCCAGAAATAAACCCACACTTACATGGTCAATTAATTTATAACAAAAGAGGAAAGATATACAAAGGGGAAAAGATATCCTCTTCAATAAATAGTGCTAGGAAAACTGGACAGATACATGCAAAATAATCTATACTACTTTCTCACACAATATACAAAAATAAACTCAAAATGGATTGAAGATTTAAATGTAAAACCTGAAACTATAAAACTTTTAGAGAAAGCACAGGTAGTACATTCTTTTACATCAGTCTTAGTTATATATTTTCAGATATGTTTTCTCAGGCAAGGTAAAAAGAAAAAAATAAATAAATGGGACTACATCAAACTAAAAAGCTTTTATATAGTGAATGAAATAATAAACAAAATGAAATGTAGCCTACTAAACAGGAGAAAATATTTGCAAATGATAGATAAGAGGTTACTATACAAAGAACTCATATAACTCAACATCAAAAAAAATTGTTAAAAAATGGTCATTGGATGAATAAATTTTTGCATCTATATTCATCAATGATACTGGGCGATAGTTTTCTTTTTTGGTGGTATCTCTGTCTGGTTTTGGAATGAGGGTGATGGTGGCATCATAGAATGTCTTTGGGAGTATTCCTTCTTCTTCCACCTTTTGAAAGAGTTTAAGGAGGATGGGCACCAGTTCCTCTTTATATGTTTGATAAAATTCACCTGTGAAGCCATCTGGTCCTGGACTTGTATTTGTAGGGAGTGATTTTATGACCTCTTCAATTTCATTTCTAGTGATCGGTCTGTTCAGTTGGTCTGTTTCTACTTGATTCAGTTTTGGCAGGCGTAAGATTCTAGAAAATTGTCCATTTCTTCCAGATTGTCAAACTTGTTGCCATATAGTTGTTCATAGTATTCTCTTATGGTTTTTTGTATTTCTGCTGTATCCGTTGTGATTTCTCCTTTTTCATTTATAATTTTGGTTATTTGGGTTCTTTGTCTCCTCTTTTTAGTGAGTCTGGCCAGGGGTTTGTCAATTTTGTTCACCTTTTCAAAGAACCAGCTCTTGGTTTTATTAATTTTCTCTATTGTTTTTTGAATCTCTATTTTATTGATTTCTTCTTTGATCTTTATAATTTCCTTCCTTCTGCTGACTTTAGGCCTTTTTTGCTCTTCTTTTTCTAATTCATTTAGATGGAGGGTTAAGTTGTCAAACAACACTTTCTTAAATCAAGGCAATCATTACAATTTTTATTTTCTTCTCTATTTTACCAGACTACAAGCTTCACAAGTGTATCTGATTTTCTACTTTTCCTCCATGACTAATTAAGTTCCACATATGTCTGTTACACAATTACCTACTTAATATAAAGGGAAGCTTTGTGTGGGAACCTTCATATGCCATGGGTGCAGCCCTAAAAAAACAAAACAAAACAAAAAATAAATAATCAAATATTTAATGAAATAAGTGACTTATTAATGACTATTAAATAAGTGATTGCTAAAACTTATTGAAAGACATGACTATGCTTGGTGCACAATGGGATACATGCATGGTATATGATGATGAATAAAACTATCTATGCCCTCATGGTACTTACAGACTGCTGGGGTAACACTCAAGAAGTAAAACAAAATACAGTTGACCCTTGAACAACATGGGTTTAAACTGTATCAGTCCAATTATACATGGATTTTTTCCCTTAAATACTACAGTACTATATGATCCCTGGTTTGTTGAATCCACAGATGCAGAACTGTAGATATGAAGGGCTGATGATAGGACTTGATCATCTGCAGATTTTGGTATACAGGGACTACTGGCACCAGTACCCCATGGATACCAAGAAACAACTGTACGATAAACTTTTTTGGGGAGTTCCCTTCGTGGTGCAGTGGTTAACAAATCCAACTAGGAAACATGAGTTTGTGGGTTTGATCCCTGGCCTCACTCAGTGGGTTGAGGATCTGGCATTGCCGTGAGCTGTGGTGTAGGTTGCAGACATGGCTCAGATATGGTGTTGCTGTGGCTCTGGTATAGGCCAGGAGCTATGACTCTGATTGGACCCCTAGCCTGGGAACTTCCATATGCCACAGGAAGTGGCCCTAGAAAAAGGCAAAAAAAAGACAAAAAAAACTTTTTTGTTTTATAAAATAATCTTTGAAGATACAAAAAGTTTCTATGAGAAAGGAAGTGATGAAGCAGAAGTTTCTTGAGACTGAGTATTGGAAATGATTTTAATACCAAGAACCAAGCACCACTCATGAAAATATGATCACACAGAGGCAAATGGTAGAACAAGGATCTGAATCCAGGTGGTCTGCTTCCAAAGTCCAGGGTGTAAAGCACTACTCAAAGCTATCTCTCTTCAGAATAGAATTACATAAAATGTGAACTTCATGATGTTCAACTATTTATACTCTCCTAAGGAAGAGTATAAACATCATGGGAACTTAGAAAAGAAAAATATTTGAAGCAAAGAATAAGAGAAGACATATTTCTTAGAATCTTACAAGAGTATGAAGAAAGAGGAAATTTTATATATACCACTAAATTGTTTCCTTAGGGAAATAAACATTGTATTACTTACCCCAACACCTATTGCAACAATAAGGTGCTTGGGAATTTGAGAGCTGTCAAAACAATAGACATTTTTCCATTTGTGTGGCAAGATTCTGGTGCTCAGCCATTGCTTTTTTCCTCTGATTCTCCTACACCAAAACATTCTCTCTCAGCTGCTTTGGAGACAAGCATGTCATCCAGAGTGTAATAGTCTCCATCTTTTTTTCCCATAAACTGAAAAGCCAAAATAATAGTAGTGGGGAGAGAAGAGTAGTTAATTCACAGTTTATTATACTGTGCCATACTGAAGTCATATCTGTTTAAGTTCTATGATAAAACTCTTACACTAAAGGAAAAAAAGGAGAATAAAAACATGATTAAAATTTAAGCTTAACTTGAAAGGGTCAATCTATCACCATCATTATCATCATCATTACCAGAGATAGAGCTTACTGAGTATTTACTATGTGTAATGCTACATGACTTGATTGTTTTATACTCCTATCAGGAGGGCATCATTATGATTTTATTTAATAGATGAGGAAACAACCAGAGAGGTTAAGAATAACCATTAATTTAAAATTAGCATACAATCTATGGAAAACAGTATGGAAATACCTTAGAAAACTATACATAGAACTCACATATGACCCAGCAATCCCACTCTTGGGCATGTATCTGGACAATACATTTATTGAAAAATTCACATGTACCTGCATGTTCACTGAAGCACTATTCACAAGAGCCAAGACATGGAAACAACACAAATGTCCACTGACAGATGATTGGATTAGGAAGATATGGTATATATACACAGTGGAATACTACTCATTATAAAAAAGAACAAAATAATGCCATTTGCAGCAACATGGATGGAACTAGAGACTCTCATCCTGAGTGAAGTAAGTCAGAAAGAGAAAGACAAATACCATATGATATCACTTATATCTGGAATCTAATATAGGGCACAAATGAACCTTTCCACAGAAAAGGAAATCATGGACTTGGAGAATAGACCTGTGGTTGCCAAGGGGGAGAGGGGGAAGGAGTGGGATGGATTGGGAACTTGGGGTTAATAGATGCAGACTATTGCCTTTGGAATGGATAAGCAATGAGGTCCTGCTGTGTAGCACTGGGAACTATGTCTAATCACTTATGAGGGGGCATAATAATGTGAGAAAATAGAATGTATTCATGTATGTGTAACTGGGTCACCAAGCTGTACAGTAGAAAATTGACAGAACACTGTAAAACAGCTATAATGAAAAAAATAAAAATTATTATATAAAAACAAATAAATAAAATTAGCATACAGGGGGTTCCCATTGTGTTGCAGTGGAAACAAATCCAACTAGGAACCATGAGGTTATTGGTTCGATCCCTGGCCTTACTCAGTGGGTTAAGGATCTGGCATTGCTGTGAGCTGTGTGTAGGTCACAGATGTGGCTCAGATCCTACATTGCTGTGGCTGTGGTGTAGGCAGCAGCTGTAGCTCTGATTCCACCCCTTTCCTGGGAACCTCCACATGCCATGGGTGCAGCCCTAAAAAGCAAATTAGTTAATTAATTAATTAATTTAGCATATTGTCCACAAAGAACATAAAAACTTTTCTCAAATGTATCTAAGGCACCTTCTCCAGAGCTTCCCCAACATAAACTGGAGCCAGAGTGATGTTTCTAGAACAAAGAATTTATTTATTATTTTATTTAGGTGCCTGCTTAAATCCTCAAAGAGCTCTACATTGTGAACAGGATCAAGTTCAAAGTATTATTTGGCCTAGTAAGTCATAGACACTGAAAGGCATAATGTTTAAAAGCTTGGCATCTATAGTCAGAATACTCATGGTAAAATTCTATCTCCTGTCTGTATAACCATGGGAAAGTTATTTAATCACTTTGCATTGTCTCTATGCTTTATTTCATCATTTTACAATGCTTAGAACAATATTATCCATAATAGGTATAACTTTTTTTTTTAATGGCTACACCTGCGGCGTATGGAAGTTCCCAGGCTAGAGGTTGAATAAGAGCTGCAGCTGCAAGCCTATGCCACAGCCACAGCAATACTACATCCAAGTTCCCATCTGTGACGTACACCATACCTGTAGCAATGCCAGATCCCAAACCCACTGAGTGAGGCCAGAGATCAAACCAGCATCCTCACAGACATGGTGCTGTGTTCTTAACCTTCTAAGCTACAAAGGGAACTACCATGATATGGTTATCTTGCTTAATCCTCACAGCACAGGTCTGGCACAAAATAAGGACTCATAAATGTGAGTCAACTCCGTGACATCTGGTGACAACTCTACTCAAACTCTATACCCTTTCTATCCTATTTCTATCCCCAAAAGTAATGTCACTTTTAGGCTTTGCACATATTGCTCTCTGATCAATTCTGCACTCAATTTTGCCATATCTGCTCCTACTCATTTGTTAATCTGAGGCTTAGATTTAGTTGTCACCTCCATGAAATAACTTTCCTTGATCATCCAAGCTCTTTCAGCACTGTACTCACATCACTCTCATGAGGACTACATTGTATCACAATAACTCATTAACTTATGTTTTTCTTCCATTAGACCAAGTTCTAAATTCTACTAATCTGCTAAATATCAAAAAGAGAACTACTTTTTCTTTATCATTAAACACAAAGTAACAACAAGATGCTTGGATCTTATCAGACATGTTAAAAGATATAAAGAAAGTCAGAGTGCCTGTATTCATGTCAGAGAAGGTATATTTCAAAGCAAAGAATATTATGAAGGATAAAGAAGGGCATCTCATAATGATAAAAGACACATACCATCAAGAGAACAAAACAATCCTAAAGTTTACACATCCAATAACAGTTTCAAAATATATGAATCAAAGCTTGACTGAACAGCAAGAGAAAAAGACATACTGACAAATGCAGTCAGAAATATAAAAAACATTCTCTCTATAATTGATAAAACAAGTAGAAAATCAATAGGCACATAGAAGACTTGAACAAACTATCAACCATAGCTGACACTGACAAAATTCTATCCAACATCAGCAGAATAAACATCCTTCTCAAATGCAGAGATAATTTAATAAAATAGATAACATTCTCAGCCATCACACAAAGTCTCAATAAATTTAAAAATATTCAAGTAACATAAAGTATGTTCACTGAAAACAATATAACAATTAGTAATCTCAACAGAAAGATATTTGGAAAATTGCCAAGTATTTGAAAATTAAGAAGTATACTTCCAAATAACCCATGGAAATCCAAAAAATGAAAGAAAAGAAAATTAGAAAGTGTTTTGAACTACAGTAAAACAATAATAGAACATATAAGAATTTTTGATATATTGCTAAGTCAGTAGTTAGAGGGAAAATACATCAATAACAACCTATATAAGAAAATAAGAAAAACCTCAAATCAGTGATGTCAACTTCTACCTTAAACTAGAAAAAGAAGAGAAATAAAACTAAATGTAAACTGAAGAAAATTTCTAAAATGTCATTATAGGTTAAGTAGGTAAAAAGATTATTATTAGTAAGGTATTTCTCAAAATATATTAGTTTCCTTGTCCATACTAGGAATTAATTTGTATCTACTTTTTCTCTTTATTCATCCTGTATATCTCTTTATTCTTTCAAGTTTGTCTATTTATATGCACTGTCCTGACTTAAAAAATTACTGTCAATTTCATATCTTTATCTCAACCATAATATATTACATTTTTTTAAAAATTCATAAAAATTTGTCATGGAAATAGTGACTATATGCTAAACATTAATAGACTTTTTAAGTATCCACACAGCCAAATACCTCTGCAACACAGTAATTGTCATTCTCAACTGATAGATTAAAAAACCAAGGCTAAGAGAGCCTAACTCAATCAGAATCACATAAATATTCAGAGACATAGCCAGCAATCAAATTTAGGTTGCTCTGATTATAAAATTGAGAGTGTCTGTATATAGTGAGCCTCTCTCATTTAAGAAATCCATCTTTAGGTGGTCCCATCATGGCTCAGCAATAAGGAAGCTGACAGGTATCCATGAGGACACAGTTTGATCCCTGGCCTCGCTCAGTAGGTTAAGGATCTGGTGTTGCTGCGAGCTGTGGCATAGGCCAGCAGCTACAGCTCCATTTCAAGCCCTAGCCTTGGAACTTCCATATGTCATGGGTGCAGCCCTACCAAGACCAAAAAGAAAAAAGAAAAAAAAAAGAAACCATCTTTAAAACACAGAAAAGGGAAGCAGGATCAAGGTGACAAAGGAGTAAGACTTGACACTCACTCTCTCCCACAAATACATCAAAAAAACAAACAAACAAACAAACAAAAACAAAAAACAAAAAGCAAAACCTACATGCAGAACAATTCACACAGAACATCTACTGAATGCTGGAAGAAGACCTTGGACCTCCAAAAAGGACAAGAAGCCCTCCACATAACTGAGTAGGAAAAAGAGAGAGACAGAAAAATAGAAAAGAATAAAAGGAATCACTGGACCTGCACCGCTGAGAGGGAGCTGTAAGAGAGGAAAGGAATCTGTACCCTGGAAAGCCACCTAACTGATGGGGAGATCAGCCAGAAAAGAGGGAGAATATCAGAGACTCAAAGAAAATCACAGCAGCTAGACTGAGGAAGGCAAAGCAGAGAGAGCCACATAGACCATCTATACCACCACTCAGGACATCACAGCCTGAGGCACTCAGGCAGGGGCTGGGTGGTGAAAGTCAGACTTCTGAGGTCAGTTACATGGAGAGAACTAGGGTTGGCTGTGTGGAAATAGCCTGAGGGGTTAGGGAGTGGTGCACAACTGGCTGGGGATCAGAGTGCCATAGCCGGGTAAGTATAAGAGGAGTCCTGGGCCCACAGGAGAAGCAAGGTGCAACAGCTGTGGAGAGTGAGAGCAAGAGGGGCAGGTCAATCATAGAAACATCTTTCTCTGTGCATACATAGGTTCTCTAGCAGCAGGGTGCCTCTTCTGCAGCCTATAGTGGTGGGTAAAACTGTTGTAGCTATCTCAGACTCCAGAGGTGGGCACATCCTACCACCAATAAAGCTCCCATGAATAGGCACCATCTGTGGCCCCAGTCACCTCAGAAGTTGCCACAGCAGAGGGCCCTACATGAAGTGCCACCCACAGCCTCATCCCCACCCCTGGAATGCACACACCCTGCCACTGCCACTGCCAAAGGCTCTAGGCACCACCCTTAGATCTCTGATGATCACTGCCACTGCCCAGGGCCCTGCAAACAGGAGCAGCCATACCCCCACTTTCCTGTGGGCTCCTGCCTCTGCCAAAGGCCTAACAATCAAGTGCCATGTAGAGGTGTTCCCCCACTTCCCTAGAAGCACTAGCAAGCCAGATACAAGCATCCCACCCCAGTCAAGGGGATAATTGTCTGCACACACTGAGCCAAACCACAAAGCATTCAAACCAAAAGCAGCTCTCACACCAAAAAACTAGAAAACCCTCACAAGCTACCCAGAGATGCACCCACATATAAATATCCCTCCATGACTACAGTAGATAATTGTTTTCCCTAAACACATGGAATAGGAAATATATATGCAAAATGAAGAAGCACAGGAACCATTCTCAGTTAAAAGAAAAGGAGAATTCCCCTGAAGGAGAAAACAATGAAACAGACCAAGGAGTATAACAGATACTGAGTTCAAAAAGGAGGAATTAAGAATGAAAGAATTAAGAATGGCTATCAACAGCAATGCAGATTACTTTAGAAAGGAACTAGAAACTATAAGAAGCTATGAGAAGGAGCCAAGAAAAATTAGAGAATTCATTTGAAGAGATGAAAGCTGAGCTAAAGGCACTGAAAAGCAGAATGAATAAGACAGAGGAATGAATAAGTGACACAGAAAATAGAATAATGGAAATCTCCCAATCAGGACAGCAGACAAGAAACCAAATGAAAAAAAGAAAAACAAAACAATATAAGAGATCTATGGGATCATATAAAGCAGGGCAATCTATGCCTAATAAGGATTCCAGAAGGAGAAGAAAAAGAAAAGAGGATTGAAAACATATTTGAAGAAATGATGGCTGAAAACTTTCCAAATATAAAGGAAACAGATATCAAGATATAGGAAGCACAGAGGGCCCCAAACAAGTTGAACCCAAACAGGCCCACACCAAGACATATTATAATAAAAAATGGCAGAGTCCAAAGATAAGGAGCGGATTCTAAAGGCAGCAAGAGAAAAACAAAGAGTTAATTATAGGGAACCTCCATCAGGCTATCTCCATAGAAACACTACAGGCCAGAAGGGAGAGCAAGATATATTCAAAGCTATAAAAGGGAAAATTTTGCAGCCTAGAATACTCTAACCAGCAAGATTATTATTTAAAATAGTAGGAAAAATAATTTTTCAAACAAAAAACTTTTAGTTTAGAATACATAAATACTGATACTAAAAGACCTTTCCTATTTAGTGAAAGGTTTCTAAATAGGAAAAGGTAAGAAGATATAAGACAGTGGAAATCAAAATTGGAAAGGAATCACTTTAATAAGCCAGTATACAGGTCAAAAAAGAAAAAAAACTATTTGTGAAAGTGACTATAAACAAAAGGAATGGAAAAATCATAAACATGAAGATATAAAAAGGATATAAAAATCATAAAATGTGAGGAAGGAGAGTAAGAAAATCTAGACTTTTTTCTTTTTAGAATGTGTTTGAGCCTATATGATTATCAAGCTAAAGCAAAGGGTTAACATTCTTGAAAAACAGGGCAACCACAAATCAAAACCAAATAATACATTTACAAAAACTGAAAAGAAGAGGACACAAGCATTAAAAAAAAAGGAAAATCATCCAACCAAAAAAATGAAATGAACAAAGAAGAAACAGAATCAGCTGGAAAATAAGATTTAAAAGGTCAATAAACACATATTTATCAATATTTTCTTCAAATGTCAATGGAGTGAATATTCCAATCAAAAGACACAGAGTGGTAGACTGGAAAAAAAAAAAGAGCCTACAATATGCTGCCAATGAGAGACTCACCTTAGGGCAAAAGAACACATATAAATTGAAAGTGAGGGGATGGAAAAAGGTATTCTATGCAAATGGAGAAGACAGGAAAGTGGGAATCACAATACTCATATCAGAAAAAATAGACTTTAAAATAAAGGCCATAAAGGAAGATAAAGAAGGATTCTATTAATGATAAAAGATAAATTCAAAAAGAGGATATTACAATTGTCAACATACATGCCCCTAATATAGAAGCACCCAAAAACATACAACAAAACACTATTGGACATAAAAGAAATAGATGGGAATACAATAATAGTAGGAGACTTTAACACCCCACTCAAATCAATGGAGAGATCCTCTAGACAGAAAATCAACAAGGCAACAGAGATCCTAAATGACACAATGTAACAGTTGACTGCATTGATTTGTCAGGATATTACATCCCCAAAACCCAGAATATACACTCTTTTCAAATGCACTTGGAACATTTTCTAGGACTGAACACATAATGGGGCACAAAACTAACCTTAACAAATAAAAGAGTATAGAAATTATTTCAAGCATCTTCCCTGACCACAATGGCATGACACTAGAAATCAACCCCAAGGAAAAAAAAAATGAGAAAAAACTGACTACATGAAGAATAAACAGCATGCTACTAAAAAAAAAAAAAAAAAAAAAAAAAAAAAAAAAAAAAAGGTGAACAAAAAAATCAAAAAGGAAATTTAAAAGTACTTGAGGCAAATGGCAATAAAAACATGAACATAAAAAATCTATGGGATGCGGCAAAATAAGTTCTTACAGGGAAGTTATAGTGGTACAGGCTTTCCTCAAAAAATGAAGAAAAATCTCAAATAAACAACTTAACCTACCATTAAAAAGAATTAGAGAAAGAAGAACAAATAAAACCTAAAGTCAGCAGAAGGAAGGAAATCATAAAGATCAGAGTAGAAATCAATAAAATAGAGATTAAAATGATAGAAAAAAATCAATAAAACCAAAAACTGGTTCTTTGAAAGGGTAATAAAATTGACAAATCTCTGGCCAGGCTCACCAAGAAGAAGAGAGAGAGAATCCAAACAAACAATGAAAAGGGAAATCTCAATGGATACTGCAAAAATGCAAAAGCCATAAGAGAATACAATGAACAGCTATATGCCAGCAGATTTGACAACCTAGAAGAAATGGATAATTTTGAGGCATACAGCATAACAAAACTAAATCAAGAAGAAACAGATCATTTGAATAGAAAAATCACTAGAAATAAAATTAAGCATGTAATACAAATACTCCCTATTAAAAACAAAACAAAACAAAACAAAACAAAACTTCGGGACCAGATGGCTTCACAGGTGAATTCTACCAAACAGAACTTTTCCCATCCTTCATAATTTTTTCCCAAAAGATTGAAAAAGGAACACTCCCAAAGATTCTATAAAGCTACCATCACCTTAGTACTAAATCCAAAGATACCACCAAAAAAGAAAATCATAGGCCAATATCTTTGATGAATATAGATGGAAAAATTCTGAACAAAATTATAGTCAATTCAATAACACATAAAAAAGAGTATATGCCATGAATCCCAGTACACAAGGATACTTCAACATATGCAAATCTGTCAATGTCATATACCACATTAACAAAAGTCAAAAACCACATGATCATCTCAATAGATGCATAAAAAGCATTTGACAAAATCAAACATCTATTCATGATAAAAACTCTTACAAAAGTGGGTATATAGGGAAAATAATTCAACATAATAAAAGCCATTTATGACAAACCCACATTCACTATAATACTCATTGGAGAAAAGCTGAAAGCTTTCCTGCTAAAAGCTGGAATGAGACAAGGATGCACACTCTCACCACTTTTATTCAACATAGTATTGGAAGTCCTAGCCACAGCAATTAGATAAATAAAAGAAATAAAATCTATCCAAATTGAAAGATAAGAGGTAAATTTCTCACTATATGCAGAAAACCCTAAAGATTTCACACAAAACTACTCAATCTGATAATCAAATTCTGCAAAGTAGCAGGATAAAAGATTAACATTCATAAATTGTTTGCATTTCTGTATACTAACAATGAAATATTGGTAAAGTAATATTAAAAAACTACCTTTTAAAACAGCACCCTCCAAAAAATTAAATACCTAGAATAAACTGACAAAGAAAGTGAAAGACTTACACACTGAAAACTATAAAATATGAATCAAGGGAATTAAAGAGGACTTAAAAAATTGGAAAGATATCCCATGCTCTTGGATTGGAAGAATTAATATTCTTAAAATGGCCATACTATCCAAAGCAACCTACAGGTATAATTCTATCAAATAACCCATGACATTTTTCACAGAACTAGAACAAAAAAATCCAAAAACTTATATGGAACCATAAAAGACTCAGAAGTGCCAAAGCAATCCTGAGATAGAAAACAAGCAGGAGGCATAATACTCCCAGGCTTCAGACAATATTACAAAGCTACAGAAATCAAGACAATGTGGTACTGGTACAAAAACAAATATATGGAACAATGGAACAGAACAAAGAACCCAGAAATAAACCCAGACACCTATGGTCAATTAATCTTTGACAAAGGAGGCAAGAATATAAAATAGGAAAAAGTCTCTTCAGTGAGTGATATTGGAAAAACTGGACAACTCCATGTCGATCAATGAAACTACAACACACCCTCATATGGTGCACAAAAATAAACACAAAATGGCTTAAAATCTTAAACACAGGACAAGATACCATGAAACCCATAGAAGAGAACATAGGCAAAACATTCTCGGACATCAACAATAGAAATGTTTTCTTAGGTCAGTCTCCCAAGGCAATAGGAATAAAAACAAAAATAAACCAATAGGACCTAGTCAAGCTTACAAGCTTTTGCACACCAAAGGAAACCATTTTTAAAAAATGAAAAGAAAATCTACAGAATGGGAGGAAATAGTTGCACATGATGCAACTGACAGGGGCTTAATCTCAAAATATGCAAACAACTCATACAACTCAACAGTAAAAAAACAAGCAATGCAATTAAAAAGTGAGCAGAAATAGACATTTCTCCAAAGAAGACATATGGATGGCCAGCAGACACATGAAAAATGCACGACCTTGGTAATTATTAGAGAAATGCAAATCAAAACTACAATTAAGTACAAACTCACACTGGTCAGAAAGGCTATCATTAACAAGTCTATAAATAATAAATGCTGGTGAGGGTGTGGAGAAAAGGGTACCCTCCTACATCGTTGGTGAGAATGTAAATGTGTGCAATCATTATAGAAAGCAGTATGGAGGAGTTCCCGTCGTGGCGCAGTGGTTAATGAATCCAACTAGGAACCATGAGGTTGCGGGTTCGGTCACTGCCCTTGCTCAGTGGGTTAAAAGATCCGGCGTTGCTGTGAGCTGTGGTGTAGGTTGCAGACACGGCTCAGATCCTGCATTGCTGTGGCTCTGGTGTAGGCCAGTGGCTACAGCTCTGATTGGACCCCTAGCCTGGGAATCTCCACATGCCGCGGGAGCGGCCCAAGAAATAGCAAAAAAAAAAAGACAAAAAAAAAAAAAGAAAGCAGTATGGAGGTTCCTCAGAAAACTAAAAGAGAATTACCATATGATCCAAAAATCCCACTCCTGGACATATATACAATTCATAGACACATGCATCCCTATGTTCATAGAAGCACAATTTATAATATCTAAGATATCAAAACAATCTAACTGTCCCTTGACATGTGAATGGATTAAGATATTGTACATATATACAATAGAATACAAAAGAACAAAACAATGCCATTTGTGGTAACATGGATGCAACTAGAGATTCTCATACTAAGTGAAGGAAATGAGAAAGAGAAAGACAAATACCATATGATATCCCTTATTTGTGGAATATATAATATGGCAAAATGAACCTATCTATAAAACAGAAACAGACTCAGTGTCATGGAGAACAGACTTGTGGTTTCCAAGAGAAGAGGGGAGGGCGTGGGATGGATGGGGAGTTTGGGGTTGGAAGATGCAAACTACAACATTTAGATTGGATAAGCAAAGAGGTCTTACTGTACAGCACAGGGAACTATATCCAATCTCTTGGGATAGAACATGATGGAAGATATTAAGATAAAAAGAATGCATATATATGTATGACTGGATTACTTTGCTATACAGCAGAAATTGGCATAGCATTGTAAATCAATTATACTTTAATAAAAATATTTAACTCAGCTAAAAATTTTAACTAAGTTAAAAATTTTTTTTTGAATGGGAAAAAATAAAACAGAGAAAGGGAATATTTTGAATATAGTCTATGTAGCAGAATAAAAATTTAGAAGAAACCTTAAATTTCATCTAGAATAAATATAGCCAATCGAATTAAAGTACTTATCAAAGAGAATATAGCTATCTAATAGGTATTTTTCTTTATAAAATGCATTAGTGAGCAGAATGTGTTCTATGCATAGCTGTGCCTTCATATGATATATTTCTATAAAAAGTTATTAAAAATCAGTTAATATTTAGGGAATATATTCAAGTCTTTTATACATGGGAGATGGTATTTCTATACTTTAAATCTCTGTTCCATGAGTGTTGCTGAATTTCTCCCATTTGTTCATAGTTTTTTAATGTAATAGGTTACAATTTTTCTAATTAAATATGAATGATTCTTTTTATATAAATCTTTACTGGAGCATTATTCATTATTCATACAAGCCAAAACTTATATACACTCCAAAGGCCCATCACTGATGAAAAGATCAACAAAATGTATAACATCTGTACAATGGAGTATATTGAAGTAAAATGTAGTACTAATACCCTCTAAAACATGAACGAACAGTGAAAGCATGCCAAGTTAATGAAGCCAGTTGCAAAAAAATCTTTATCATATACATGAAATGTCCAGATCAGGGAAATCTATAGAGATAGAAAATAGACTCATGGCTGCTTAAGGCTAGGGACAAAAATGGTGACAGATAAAGTTTACAGGGTTTCTTCTTGAGGTGATAAAATTCTTATAAAATTGATAGTGGTGATATGTACACATATTCATGAACATACTGAAATCCAATGAATTAGATATTTTTTTGGCCATAAATGTGGCATACAAAAGTTCCTGTGACAATGATTGAATCCAAGCTGTGAACTATGCCACAGCTGTGGCAATGGTGGATCCTTAACCTACTGTGCAGGACTGTGTATTAAACACATGCCTCATCAGTGACCTGAACCACTACAGAGACAATGATGGATTCTTTTCCCACCGCACCACAAAGGGAACTCCTGAATTGGACATTTTAAATGGCTGAAATGTTTGGCATGTGAATCATATCTCAATAAAGTGTTGTGTTTTTTTTTAATTAACTTTCCTCAAAAAGAGGTCTGGCCTTTGCCTTCTGCTCCTGAAAGGTAGGCTTTAAGCATTTTAATTATCCTGCCTGAAACAATGGTTTCTGTTACCAGGGGGCCTTGGGCCACACCATTCTATGCTAATGATGTGATTTATTGTGGGGACTTTAGGCCACAGCTCCACTTCAGGAGAGACTGGAAACCCAGGTCATCTTTACAAGAAATCAACCATGTCTATGTGGCTAAATACTAATAAAAACTCTGCACACCAAGGCTTGGGGGAGTTTCTCTAGTTGGCCATGTGTGTATGTGTATAGTGTATTTCACACATTATTGCTGGGAGAAGTTAGTGTTGTCCATGACTCACTGGAAAAGGACAAATGGAAGCTTCATGCTTAGCATTCTCTTGGATTCAGCTCCACGAGCCTCTTCCCCTAACTTTCCATCTTTTTTCTTTCACTTTAATAAACCTAATAAAGCTGCATTTAACAGATTTTAGTGAGTTCTGTGAGTCCTTGTAGTAAAATATCAAACCTGAGGGCTTAGGGATCTTTGAACTTGCTGCTGGCATAAGAGGTGAGGGTGGTCTTAGGGATTCTTACACTGAGGAGACATAATAACTAAACACAAAACATGCACACTGATCAGATTCTGGATCTCAAAAAAAAAACTTAAAAATTTAAATATAGGTTAACCTATATCAACATTTTTCAAAATAAATACATGGTTCTGGAGTTCCTGTCATGGCACAGCAGAAATGAATCCAACTAGGAAACATAATGTTGCAGGTTCAATCCCTGGCCTCTCTCAGTGGGTTACAGATCTGGCATTGCCACCAGCTGTGATGTAGGTCACAGATGCAGCACAGATCTCGCATTGCTGTGGCTCTGGTGTAGGCTGGTGGCTACAACTCCAATTAGACCCCTAGCCTGGGAACCTCCATGTGCTGTGGGTACAGCCCTAAAAATACAAAAAAAAGATTAAATAAATAAATACATGATGCTGAATGATACACAGGCTCCATCCAAAGTGGACAGTGACAGCAGTACAGTCCCACTCTGGGATGACCATGAAGAGAAATTCTATAAGTAGGAACTTTAAGCAGTGAGTTCACTTTGCCTGGAAAGAGAGAGGGCCATAGGTACAGGTTTACACTGATTCATGTACTACAGCCAATTGTTTGCCTGGATGGTCAGGGAACTGGCTAGAATACAATCAGAGAATTAACAACAAGGAAGTCTGTGGAAGAGGTATGTGGACAGACCTCTCCAAATGGGTACACAATACAAAGACATTTGTGACTTGTGAAAATATGGCACTAGCCACTACTACCATTGTCCCAATGAACTTATGGGCAAAGTGGCCATGCAGGGCAGAAACTATTTGAGGATGCAGCAACATGAATTTCCATTCATTAAAGCAGATCTAGCTATAGCCACTGCTAAATATTCAATCCGCTAAGAGAGGTCAACATTGAGCCTCTAATTAGCACTACTCCTTGGGGGATTAGAGAGCTATACATTGGCAAATTGGGTACACTGGAATGTTTCTATCATGGAAAGGGCAGCACTTTGTTTCTACTGGAATAGACACTCTAGAGATGGATTTGCCTCCCTTCCATATAGTGCCTCTGCCAAAACCACCATCCATGGACTTATATCATCATGGTTTTTGACCAAGAAATTAATTTCACATCAAATGAAATGTGCCCATGCCCACTGCACTCACCACACAATGATGACTATCATTTCCATTTAATTCACCAAGTCCCCTACCATCCTGAAGCAGCTGCATGGATAGAACAGTGAACTGGCCTTTTCAAGATTTAGTTACAAGTGCTGGATAGGTGATGTCTTGTGTCCTTCAGGATGAAGTATATTCTCTACATCAGTAAATAAACTATGATGTTACCTTTCCCAGGATTCACAGGTCTGGGAATCTAGGGGAACAAAAATAGGGGTGATGCATCTCATTATTGCCCCTTGGACACACTAGCAAAATTTTCCTACCTATCCCTGTGACTTTAGGCCCTACTGGTCCAGAGGCATTTGTTCCAAAGAGAGGGATACTCTACCATAGGGTAGGGTACAACAACAATTCATTGAACTTGAAGTTCCAACTACCAGGTCACTCTGGCTCTTCATTCAACTGAATCAAAAAGCAAATAAGGGAGTTACTATACCATCTGGAGTGACCGGTTCTGACTATCAAGGGAAAATGGGGTTGGTAATACACAATGGAGCTAAGGGGAGTTATGTCTTGAATATAGCAGATCTTTTAGGGCATCTCTTAGTATTCTCATGGCCTATGAATAAAGTCAATGACAAAGTATAATTCACTTAAAGCAGGACTGATAATATATGGCCAAAATGGCCCAGACCTTCAAAACTTTTTAAGTCACCTCAACAGGCAAGGAGCCATGACCAGCTAAGGTGTTGCTTAGGATGAAAGGAATATAGAATAGGTAGTGGAAGAAAGCTGCCACATCCAGTGCTGCAGGGCAATGGGAGATCCTGAAAGAGGGATGGCACAGTATAAAAAAACACAAAAGAATCTTTTACATTTAGAAAGTAGGGGACTCTGAGGCACTCTGTTTTTTGGAACAAAAGGCCTAGGCTTTAGCCCACATGACTTTTATTAAGGAAGGTGACAAGATTAGTGGGCAAGACAAAAGCTATCTCTTAGTGATATCAAAGGGAACTACTAGCAAGGAAGTTACTGGTGCATACCCTTAGGACATAGTGCAGCTGTTTATAGAATAGCATGGTTAATATAAGTCCCTTATCTTCATTTTGAAGGAGATCCTTTACTTGAGAACTCTGTGTCTTGCAGGCATGTGTTTTTCTGGCCTTGCCAAACACCAAGTTTTCTTTCTCCAGAGTTCAGCAGTTCCATGGTCTCCAACATCTCCCCCTTTTTTATTTGTTGCATTTTCTCATATGTAGAGATCACTGACCTCATATGGAACTGTATATCATTTTATCAGAGACTCAGTTACAAATTTGGCCATGCAAGAAATAGCAATTTTGTGAAAACAGTTAATAAAAATAATATAGATAGCAGTATTAGTAAAGTCATAAGCAAAAATTTAAGTTGAGAGCTTTCACCAAGTACAGCCCAGAAACAGACTACAACAATCAGCTTCAGAAACAAGCTTAGGGAGTTCCCGTCGTGGTGCAGTGGTTAACGAATCTGACTAGGAACCATGAGGTTGCAGGTTCGGTCCCTGCCCTTGCTCAGTGGGTTAACGATCCGGTGTTGCCGTGAGCTGTGGTGTAGGTTGCAGACGCAGCTCGGATCCCGCGTTGCTGTGGCTCTGGCATAGGCCGGTGGCTACAGCTCCGATTCGACCCCTAGCCTGGGAACCTCCATATGCGGCGGGAGTGGCCCAAGAAATAGCAACAACAACAACAAAAGACAAAAGACAAAAAAAAAAAAAGAAACAAGCTTAGATTATTTTTCTTAATAATTCAGTTAAAGTTATACTAATGTAACATAGTGGCAAAGAACTATTTGGGAAGTGAGTTTTAGACGGTAAACACTAACCTCAATATACAAAACTAGAATATGAATCAAAATAGTCTTTTTATTTAAAATTACCCTCATTTTTACCAAATATAGCCAAATTAGGATAGAAGAAAGTCTACCCCAAATGGAAAGCACATTTTCTAGCCATTTCTTTTTCATTATTGGGTTTGCCATGGAACCAGGAAGAACCAGGCAGCTGTCTTCGATTTCCCATAGCCCTGACTGTTTAATTCATAACTACTCTTTACCTATCTTTACTTCTCTGAATTAGGAGCAGAACATGCTGCAAGGGCATCAGGATGCCAAAAGTCTGACAAGGAGGTGTTAATTCTTTGTGCCATACTTTTCATTTGACAATTTACACTTAGGAAGTTTATTAAAAAAATTATATATACATATGGAAAACTTTAAAAATACAGGGTCAGATAGAATCATAGATTGTTGTTTAAAATTAATTATTCATTCAGCCAAAGTAACAAAGGATTTCAAAAGCAAATACAAATTGAAAGCAAGGAAATTCACATAATCTGTTACCAAAAGCAAGCATTTTAAGAAAAACTTCTTTTAACAGAGAGACTGAATCCAAACTCAAGTTTTGTATTAGCTTACTTTTCCTACCTTTTGAAGCAACCAAGAATTATCTTCTATAATTTCTAAAATCCTGTCCTTTCTGTACAGAACATATAACAATTAAGGCTTAAATGAGTTTAGTTTCTGTTTAGTAACTGAGGTCTCAGTTTCTCATTTGAATTCTATTAAAGCTGGGTACAATAAGATATTATACTTATGTTGACTCTAAAGACCTGTCTATATTAATTAGATCAACAAAATTAAACTTTAATATTAACATCTAATGATGAATATCAAATATTGAATATTTTCCAGTTCATGTGAACAAAAATTTACCTTGAGAATTTATATAAGCACTTAATTTCCTAAAAGCCAGTTAAGTGGAGTTCTTTTATGAATTAGTTTTGGCAATGCAGTAGTAGTTTGGCAATGCAAACACAAAGACACAAAAAAGCAAAACAAAGACCTCGTATTTCCCATTCCAAAATTTCACCCCTGAATAAGGTACAACTGTGTAAATCCTGTCAGTTATACGAGAGACTGGATTCAAAGTGTGTTTCTGGCAGAAGGAACAAGTGATCATTACTTGTCTAGATAGCTAAACCCCTTTTTACCAATGTTTATGAAAAAGACATAGGACTTCTATTTGTCCCTGAGAATTCAACTTCCAACTTATACCACATTTCCTGAAATTTGTATTTCAAAAGATGGTGAGATAAGAATTTCTGAAGGCCTTTGAGAAGGCACAGGCAAATGTGCCTTTCCTTTAATGCCAGGAAAAATTTCCCTCAATATGTACAAGCCTCTTCCCTGAGGCCTTAAAGGCCATATCAAGTAAGACAAGGAATGAAGTTTGTTAGCCCTGTTCTAATTTTTGTAGTTTTTGTCTCTCAGGGGAAGGCTGGATTATAAAATGGACTGCAAGAATGATGTGTCCTTTTGTAAAGCCAGAATATCATTATGTTGATCCCAGGCTCCCAGTGTCATTCATTGGAAGTAGTATGTCAGTTGTCTTCCTCCATGCCACTATTTCACACACCTGCCAGGAATCCAAATAAGGTGTAGCTGCTGTTTCTGGAAAGACACAAGCATAACTTCTTCCTCAAGTAATTAAAGGATCAGGGCCTTCCCATATATTTTCCACAGGTGTTTTCCAGTATACTAATGGGGAGGTACCAGGAATACGCTGGTCATTGTGCTGTTCCATGGGCATTATTCCTTATTCATTACAGGTGAAAAAATTTAAAGTAAGCAAATCTTGTCTTAATAATCTTGTGGGGGAGGAGACTTCTTGTCCCCCTTTTTGTTTTTAAAGTTGAAATTTCCATTTATAATGTGCACATTCTACTATAGCTTGTCCTTGGGGATTACAAGGGATGACAGTGACATGTAGAATACCCCAAATTTGACAAAATTCAGCAAAACCCTTATTAGCATAAGCAGGATAATTATCAGTTTTAATATACTGTGGAAGGCCCAAAACAGCAAAAGCTTCTAAACAATTGTTTTTTTTTGTTTTTTTTTGTTTGTTTTTTTTTTCCCACTGTACAGCAAGGGGATCAAGTTATCCTTACATGTAAACATTACATTTACATTTTTTCCCCACCCTTTCTTCTGTTGCAACATGAGTATCTAGACAAAGTTCTCAATGCTACTCAGCAGGGTCTCCTTGTAAATCTATTCTAAGTTGTGTCTGATAAGCCCAAGCTCCCGATCCCTCCCACTCCCTCCCCCTCCCATCAGGCAGCCACAAGTCTTTTCTCCAAGTCCATGATTTTCTTTTCTATGGAGATGTTCATTTGTGCTGGATATTAGGTTCCAGTTATAAGTGATATCATATGGTATTTGTCTTTGTCTTTCTGGCTCATTTCACTCAGGATGAGAGTCTCTAGTTCCATCCATGTTGCTGCAAATGGCATCATGTCATTCTTTTTTATGGCTGAGTAGTATTCCATTGTGTATATATGCCACAGCTTCCAAATCCAATCCTCTGTCGATGGACATTTGGGTTGTTTCCATGTCCTAGCTATTGTGAAGAGTGCTGCAATGAACATGCGGGTGCATGTGTCTCTTTTAAGTAGAGTTTTGTCTGGATAGATGCCCAAGAGTGGGATTGCGGGGTCATATGGAAGTTCTATGTATAGATTTCTAAGGTGTCTCCAAACTGTGGTCCATAGTGGCTGTACCAGTTTACATTCCCACCAACAGTGCAGGAGGGTTCCCTTTTCTCCACAGCCCCTCCAGCACTTGTTATTTGTGGACTTATTAATGAGGGCCATTCTGACTGGTTGTGAGGTGGTATCTCATGGCAGTTTTGATTTGCATTTCTCTTATAATCAGCGATGTTGAGCATTTTCTCATGTGTTTGCTGGCCATCTGTATATCTTCTTTGGAGAAATGTCTATTCAGGTCTTTTGCCCATTTTTCCATTGATTGATTGGCTTTTTTGCTGTTGGGTTTAAACAATTGTTTTTGACATGTTGAAAAGTCTCACCTGCCTGAGCCAAGGCCTGAAGAACAGAGGAATATGTGTCAACAATAACATGGACAAATTTTAAATGACCAAAACTATTAACATAAGTAAAATCCATTTGCCATAGTTGATTATTTTTTGTCCTCTAGGATTGGCTTCAACATTGGTAGACACTTGGTCTAAGCTTTGACATGATGGGAAGGATTTAATAATATCTTGGGCAACAGCATGAGACAGACTAAGCTATCTATTCAGCATTGCTGTGGATTGATGGAGAAGTGAATGTGAAGCATGAGCAGTTTCAAAAATAGAAGTTATAAGCTGGGCCACCTTTTGATGGTGGTTACCATCATGCAAAGGACCTGGTAAAGAAGTATGAGAATGTATATGAGTAATAAAAAATGGTGATGTCCTCTAATAAATTGTTTTGTACAAAAAAGGAACAGTTCTTTAAATTTTTCTGTTTCTAGTTTTTGTACTAATTGTACCACATATTGAGAATCTGAAACAATATTACAAGGTTACGAGATTATTTTCAAAACTTGTTGCACAGCCACTAGTTCCACTTTTTGAACTGAAGTATAAGAAGTTTGTATAATTTTATTAGTATTTGGACCTTGAATACCAACTTTACCATTTGAAGATCCATCTCTAAAATAAGTAAGAGCTTTAGTAAAAGGCTGTGATCTGGTAAATTTTGGAAATATAAAAGAGGTCTCTTGTAGGAATCATAAGTTTAGTTTTGGGTGGATGATTATCAAGTTCCTCTGTATATCCAGCTAAAGCAGTCTGCCATGTCAATGAGGTTTGGAATAAAGTTTCTCTCATAAATTTGTCTGGAGGGACATGTATAACATTTGGAGCTAGAAGAGACAGCACTAATGGCCTGAACCTAAACAGAACACAGATTGGTACTTGACTCCAGGTGCTGGGACTCAAACCCACATGCTGTGATTCTAACCTGGCCTGTGGAAAGTAAAATAATGTCTTTTCTATCAAAGGAAACCTTGGTTATTCCTTTTTGCTGCAGTTTCAGCTGAAATGCCTTCCTGCAACCCCCCTCCTCTTTCCCTATTTTCCCAGTAACAATTTGTTTCAAATTAGCCAACTGACAAGAATGTGTGCCCTGATTTGGCCTATGGGAAGGGGAAAGGTAAATCACCTGCATTAGGGATAAATAGGGGAGGGTCCTTTGTTTGGCACACACACTTTTTGGAGTACATGTGCCCTCTGTAGAGGTCAAGAGCCTTGTTGAGATCTTCCCATGTTCTTGTGTCTCCTTTTTCAACACTGATGATCTGAGACATGTCCCCAACAGATCTGGGGGCTCATCTAGGATTTGGGGTCCACTGGAGTGTGGATTCTCAAGGAGGGGAGACGCATCCCACAGCCTCTTGTGGTGGCCCTAAATTGAGAAGTCTGCTCCTGTGAACTTCAAACCCATGGAGGGTTCTTGACAATGCGGGAAATCATGTGACTGACCAGGCAACTTCCATTAATGGACCAAGGTAGGAAAGATGATGGGTGTGATCAAGTACCTCCTTGGTGGTTGGGGATGGTAGTTGCTAAGCCTCAAAGGGCCTCAGGTGAGACCAGCAGGTTCAGATGGAACTGGCAATTTTGAGTGAAACTGTAAAATCAGAGCACAACCCTCAAAAGGTCTTGGGTGATACCGGTGGTCTCAGGTGAGACCAGCAATTTCTGGTGAAATTGGAGGATCAGAACATGATCCTGGGAAATGGGAAGTAAGTCTTCCCAACCTGTACTTCCACTTGGAGGATCAAATGGGGGAGGGGACCAAATTCCTCCAGACTGTCCTCTGGGATTGATATTAAACTATTAGGGTGACAATCCATGGATGAAGGACAAAAAGAAGGGAAGAATAGTTAAATGTTGTTTCATCTGGACACAGACACCTATTCTGGCCCCATCCGTCTTCTGGCCAAATTTCAGATTGGATGAGGATTGGGTCTGTCAGCTGTTCATTCTGTTTATGCAGGACAAGTCACTGGGGCCTCAGAAGGAAACTTATCATGCTCTCTGTTGGCAGCAGGAACCAGTGGTCTTATTTCCCTTCAGAGCACAGGACCAAAAGGGAAATGAGGAGGAAACCCAAGAACATTCTGGGACTTCCTCTCTTCCATAGGACCCCCTTGGCTTGCTGCTGCCACCTTCCAATCTGCAAAATGGCACTGGCCCCCCTCTAGCCACAGCCACCACCGCTGTCACTGCTGGGGGAGCATAGGAAGGGGAGGCATGCAAAGCCCACCACCCAGGTGCAAGGGCACTGCCACTGCTCACAGTTAACACAGGAGGGAGGGGTGCAGAGCCCCATGCATGCACAAGCACACTGCTGCTGCTTACAGAGTCAGAACAGGAGGGTTAGGCCACAGGCAAAAGTGTGCTGCCCCACCCATGGGATCAAAGCCCACCTTCTCAACAAAACCAAAGGATATGGCAGGGCCTTATTCCAGACTTAGGTGAGCATTAAAACAATGTCAGGAGTTCCTGTCATGGCACAGTGAAAGTGAATCCGACTGGGAACCATGGGGTTGTGGGTTCGGTCCCTGGCCTCGCTTAGTGGGTTAAGGATCCGGTGTTGTTGGGATCTGTGGTGTAGGTTGCAGATGTGGCTCAGATCCTTTGTTGCTGTGGCTGTGGGGTAGGCCAGTTGCTGCAACTCCAATTGGACCCCTGGCCTGGGAACCTCCGTGTGCTGTGGGTGTGGCCCTCAAAAGACAAAACAATAAGTAAAAATAAATAAACATATATATATATAAAATAATGGATTGGAAAGATAAACTATTAGAGAAATTACTAAGAGAGACATAAAAGGTATATGTGAGAAAGAATGAGGAATGGAATTCTATTTTATCAAGGGAAAAGAAGAGTTAGTCTGTCTTCTAGCTTGTTAAATGGAAAATGGAGGACAAACTAATGGATACAGAAAGTGCTGGAAGTTTTGTGGGAAGTAGAAATTGAGGAAGTGTTATTTGTCAGAACTCAGTTTAAAATAAGTTTGAGTAAATTAATTTTAAAATAAGTTGGTACAAAACTTTAACTTGGCTTTTCTTTGTTAAGAAAATGAAGTTTCCTTGGAATGCTACTTTGATAATAGATTATATAATGTTTCTTTTAAGTGATCTGCTGTATTTGCTTTTGAGAGCTCTTGTAACTTTGGTTAAGAAAGAAATATTATCCACAGTAACTTATGATTTTATCTGACCAAATTAAAAAAAAAGTTTTGTTTATAAACACCATCAAATTCCAATTAAAGTGCTTTTAACTCAGCTAACTCAGCTAACTTTAAAATGCTTCATGGGATCCTTGAGGCATTTAAAAAAAAGTTAAATTTACTAGAATTATTTAGAATGTTAAAATACATAGAGAGTATTGTTAAATGAGTGATAAACCTCAGGTTATATAAATAAATAGCTGCTTTTAATATAGATATTCTAGAACTTTTACAGTTTCTGAAATTTGGATATATACTGGTACTATGTTATAATTCTTTTTTTCTCTAGTTATTTCAAATTGTTATGTCACAACAGTTACCAAGTTTCATTGTCAATTTGCATTGCAATCAGATATAAAATGTGCCTTAAATCTTTTGTCACTGTTAGTTAATGGCTTTACTCTGATACCTTTGCAAAAATGTTTCTTTTTCTAGAAGATCTACAGAAAAAAAAACCTTTTTTTAAGAAATACAAATTTCTGACTTCCATACCTTAATGATGAGCTAAGAAATTAAAAAAAAAATCTGAAAAGATAATTGATGATTTCATAAACAGTTAAACAAAAAAGATTGGTTATGTTGGACTATGTGAACTGGTAAATATGGTTATAATTTTATGGTTTCTATTTTAAAAATACTGGCTTTTAATCTGTGTTTTCCAGGTATAAAGAAATCCTTCCCAATAAGAAATTTGGAAAATTATATCTTTGAAAGGAGAACAGAAACATTTCTCTCTTCTCTACCTGATTTCTTCAGAGAATGGAAACTCTCAGGTTCCCAGAAGCTTTATCAGATGATTTAGGAAGGCCACCATGTACAGAGCCTGTAAAAACCTCAAGGTATCTGGGTTTTTTAAAGGGAAGGAATTAACCAAGATCTTTAAGATAAAAATCTTTAAGACAAACCCTTGGCATGACATTCCTAGCCCTGAGGTGCCTTTTAAAAGCTTAGTCTAAGATTCCTCATAAAATTCTAATAAAACCAATTAAAAAATCTATATGATCAATTTTATTCATGTAAATCATCAGGCCAAGGTTGTTGATATCAGACTTAATTGACAAATAAATTAGTCCTGGTTTGGCTAATATTTGATAAAAATGAGAGTAATTTTAGAGAGAAAGAGATGTTTCAATGAAAACTTGCTAAATCTGTTAATCTCATTCTTTTAATTGTGGTCAGTATCACTAAGACTTACTTCCTAGATAGTTCTTTGCTATTATATTATATTGCTGCAAAGTTTAACTGAGCTTCTAAAAGAACATTCTAAGCTTCTTTCTAAAGTTTATCTCAGTAGTTTATTTTTTGATAAAAATCAGATGCCCCAAAACCTGCAACAAGGGGACTATATATACTAAAAAGACATAATATATAAGGACTATTTCCAAGCTTGTAGAGGAAGACCCTGATAACTTACTGTGGAGCCAGGAGGAGGTACAAAAATTTAGGGATTTAAGAGAGGCACTGACAGTTGCCCCTCTTCTGGTTCTAACATCCTTTTGAAAATCCTTTTCATTTATTTGTAAACATAGGCCAGAGGATAGCTCTAGGGGTCCTTACACAGAAACATGGGAAAAGCCACCAGCTGGCAGCCTTCCTTTCCTGCCTCCTGGACCCTGTTTCCAGAGGATGGCTGAGTACATACAGTTGGTAGCCACCACTGCCCTATTAATTAAAGAAAACAGAAAACTCACCTTTGGAGGAAGGCTGACTGTAAGTATAAAAACAGGATATGGGAGCACAAATGCCCAGTTAAAATGGATAAAATATTCTGTGGACACACTACACAAAGGCAGCTGTTATGCTTGTGCCATAGGGAGACCGGAGGCCCAAGTGGTTCCCTTTCCTCTGGGATGGTTATCAGACCCACAGGGTGTTGAATGTGTGATAGTCATCTTCAAGGACAAAATGGCTTGAAATAATGAGTCCAGTTGGACTTTGTCACTGCTATTCCCTGAGGTCAAAATTCTGTGGGTCAGCCCCTGAGAACTGTTCTGCAGCTAAATGAAAATGTCAACTTCTCCTTATGTCTAAAATGACAAGAGGCAAAGGCGACTTTCTTAGGCAACCTGACCAGGAGCAGTGAAAGCTGGTCCTACATCACCCCCACAATAAATCCCAGTTCAACGTGCCCCAGGCAGATGTCTGGTAGTATTGTGGGAGTCCATTAATGGGCATCCTTCCAGAATATCAGAGTGACACCTGTACTTTGATACAATTGGCCATCCCTTTCACCCTGGCATTTAGGCCCCAATCGCAAACTCAGCCAATCCTGAGAAAATGAGACATCACTCCCATGGAAGGTGGTGGTCCTTTGACCCCCAGGTCTATATTGACTCAATAGGTGTCCCAAACAAATTTAAGACAAGAAATCAGGTAGCTGCTGGGTTTGAATCTGCTTTCTTTTGGTGGCCAACCATAAACAAAAATGTTGATTGGATAAACTGCATATTTTACAATCAACAAAGATTCATTAATTACACTAGAGATGTCATTTAAAAAAATAGCTGAACAGCTAGGGCAAACTAGTCAAATGGCAAGGTAAAATAGACTTGCTTTAGACATGATGCTTACAGAAAAGGGTGGAGTCCGTGTAATGACTGATATCCAGTGCTGTTCATTCCCAACAACACCACACAAGACAGCACCATCACCAAGGCCCTATGTGGATTAACCACCTTAACAGATGAGCTTTCAGAGAATTCTGGTATTAATGACCCCTTCACATACCTCCACTAGTCAAGCAAGCCTGCCTTGTGCTGATGGTTTCTTGAGAAGTTATTAACTTACAGTGATCTCCCAATGTCCCCTAATTTCCTTCTTTAACTGTCCTTTATCGGCACTTCTAAAACTACCTGTGCCTACTCCATCCCTATCAGATCCTCTCCAATCAATTGTTTAAGACAGCATCTGCCTTGGATAATAATCTTAGTTATGAGGTCCACATAAAGTGTAGCCATTTTTACTTGATTAGAAAGATGGATCAATTTGACAATGCCAAACTGTGGCATTTCCTGAACTAGGACTGCTGTAGGTGAATTTATAGAGGGCAACAGATCAGAATAATAGGATTATCATAATCAATATGTTGCAAATGTGTCTCATTTATTTTTTCCTCAACCAGCTGTAATTCTTTGAGGGCTACAGGAGGAAATGTATGTGGGGAGGTAAGGTCAGGATTGCCTTTCAATGTTTTAAAAAATGAGTTAATCAATTTGTAGTAATTCCTTAATAAGACTGTAGCCAATTAATATCTCCCAATAATTTTTGAAAATCACTTAATGTATTCAATTGGTCTTTCCAAATTTGCATTTTTTTTTTTTGTGGCCGAATAGTATGACTTTCTATTGAAGTTCCTAAATATTGAAATGGAGGGTTTTTTATTTTATCTGAGGCTATAATAAGCCCCCTTTAAGATATATTTCAGTATCCAGAAAATGTTAAAAACTTGTTCTTTTGAGGTAGAAAGGAGACTATCATCCACACAATGGATAATATATGCCTCGGGATATTTAAGTCTAACAGGAGCTAAGGTTTATCCACAAATTTTTGGCACATGGTAGGGCTGTTTTTCATTCCCTGTGGCAATGCTTTCCATTGATATCATTTTATAGGTGCTTTGTTATTTAAAGCAGGAACAGAGGAAGCAAATCTACATTTATCTTGAGGGGCTAATGGTATGGTGAAAAAACAGTCTTTTAAATCTATAACAATTAAGGCCCAGTCTAAGGGAATTGCAGTAGGAGAAGGCAAGCCTGGTTGCAAGTCTCCCATAGCATACATTGTTTTATTAATTTCTCTTAAATCAGGTAATAGCCTCAATTTACCTGATTTTTTAGGAATAGTAAAAATAGGGTATTCCATGGGCTCTTAATTTCCTCAATATATCCTGGTTGTAATTGCTGAGCTATTAGCTTATGTATTTTAGTCAATTTTTTCTGAGTTAGGGTCTATTTATCTACCCAAATTAGATCATCATTAATCCATCATATAGGACCTGCATGGGCCAATTTTCAATGGCTCCTATTAAAAATACTCATCAAACACTATTCTATGTTTATCAAACTTAATGGGCAAGTTTATAGGTTCTTTTATGTCTTCATTGTTTTTTCCTAAGCCTGTTTGTTTTGTATATCCTAAGTTTTTCCATTAGTTTCCATCTGGGGCAAGAATCATTAGAATCACAACAGACATCCTCAGTTGTTAATTTAAGTCTCATACCAGATAGATGATCTCTTCCCAAAAAGGGACAGGTATATCAGCAATGTAAGGTTTAAAATAACCCATTTTTCCTTCTGGTCCAACTCAGGAAAGCATCTGCTAACTTTGATGGACTGCAGTCCCAACTCCTAATCCTATCAACTTTGGTTGGGGAGGGGGTAATTAAATGCCATGTGGGAAGCCAATCACTATAACAAACAAAACATCAGCTCCAGTATCTGCTAATCCCTTTATATTTTTTCCATTAATCTTAATAGTCATTTGTGGACATTCAGTTGTGACATCCTGAGTCCAAAAGACTTGAGAAGTCACTGAACTTCCAAATCCTGATGTTCCCCTTTCTTTCTGGCAACTCTTTCCTATCTTAAGATATGGCAGCAGTAAAAATTGAGCAATTCTCTTTCCTGGCTGTATAGTATGAATGGTATCTGACCTTGCTATCACCTTAATTTCTCCATGATAGTCTGCATATATTACCCCATGCAAAACTTGTAAGCCTTTCATGCTTAAGCCACTTCTCACTATAATGAGGCCTACAGTGTCAGGAGGAAGAGGGCCATAAATTCCAGTAGAGATAGCCTGAATGCCCTGTTCACACATTAAAACTGTTGCTGTGGCACAGAGTAAGTCCAACCCAGTGCTGCTAGGAGTGGCCCTTGTAAGAGATTGGATTCCTTTTCGGTTTGAGCCACAAATGCACTTATTGGTTGACAGGGCTGGGGCAGGACCCAATTTCCACTTCCTGACACTAAAGCTGTAAATGGGATGCCATTTTGGTGAAATTTAAATCAACATTTATTAGCTTAATGATTTTCTTTCTGAGAATGAGGACACAAACTAGGGTTATGACTAGGTCCTGGAGATGATCTTGTTGCAGGGTGTGCCTTTTCTTTTCAGTGGTCTCAACATTCTCTCTGAAAGTGTCCTGCCTTACCACAGTTAAGACATTTCTTTGCTGAACTTCCAAGTGTTCCTTTCAATGCTGCAGCAAGCATTGCTTGAGTATGGCTTGTACTCCCTACATCTTGACACACCTTAATAAAATCAGAGATGCCCCCTGAATTTTTTATAGGGACCATTGCCCTTTTAAATAAAATAATCTTTTTTAAATAAAATAATATTTATTTATGTTTTCATATGCCAATTGTTTATTTAAAATATCAGCCACCTGAGAAAGTGATACTTAGTGAGGTACCACTCAAGTTAGGTGGTCCACAAATTGTGGGTAATGTTCTATAGGGTCTTGAAGGCATTGTACAAAAGATCCTTGTGGATTTCCTCTCTTGGAAAATGTTATCCATGCTCTTTGAGCAGCCAGACTCAACTGCTCATACACCTCAATATCATAAGTCAGTTGGTTTGCTAAGTCAAGAAAAGGACCCATGCCAACCAACATTTCAAAAGTAATTGGAACATTATTTTTTTGATTTAAGTGAGTCTGTTCCTGACAAAAATCTGAAAGACTAGACTCCCAAATTAAATAGTCTCTACCATCTAGGATGGCTTTGGCTATCATATGCCAATCCCATGGGGGCAGATGAAGTGTCCCCATGCTTTCTACCATACTCATAGTAAAGGGAGCTGTAACTCCATTCTGTATTACACTATCCTGAAGAAATTTAAGAGCTTTAAAATCAAAAGTGTTATGCATATGGATATTTTGTCCTGGGACTTGAGGATCTGGGGTGATATTTATAGGGCATGCTAAAAAGTTCTGATCCTCTACATTAGCAGATTGTAAAACTGATTGAAGGGGAGTTAGTGTTGCCTCCACAGCTAAAGTCTTAAACTCTCAAGAAATGGATCAGTCTGAGGGGGAGCAGAAGGTATAGGCTTTTCAGGGTTCCCATCATGGCACAGCAGAAACAAATCCAACTAGGAACCATGAATTGTAGTTTTGATCCCCAGCCTCGTTCAGTGAGTTAAGGACCTGGCTTTTCCATGAGCTGTGGTGTAGGTCACAGACACGGCTAGATCTGGTGTTGCTATGGCTCTGGCATAGGCTGGCAGCTATAGCTCTGACTAGACCTTTAGCCTGGGAACATCCATATGTTGCTGGTGCAGCCCTAAAAGGACAAAAGACAAAAAAAAAAAAAAAAAAAAGAAGGCACAGGCTTTTCTTTATGCTCCCACAAGAGTTCCACAAAATGTCTTACTAGTGCCCATTTGGAAAAAACAGAAACAGGAAGAGAGGCCCCAGACTGATTGGCATGCTTTAAATTTTCTCCCATGAGATCTCAACATTTCAGGTCCACAGTACCCTAGCCTGGAAGCCAAGGGTTATGTTTGATCATGGCTTCTGACAATTCCTCTATCTTAGACTCTGTTACCTGAACTCCTGACTGTTTCAACATACATTTAAGCAATTGAATACAATGTTTACTTTCCTTTGATTGATTCCACCCCATTGTTATCCTGGTTTAAATTTTCTACTTGCTCACTCATGGTCAGGACTCCATCAAGTGCAAGGCTATCATCTCCTCCATCTATAGTTTCATATTCTCCTCTTAGCAGACCTTCTCTTCCAGCCCCATGTTGGGTGCCACTTTGCTGCATCCTGAGCTGCCGGGCAATGGGGGATCCTGAAAGAGGGATGGCATGGTATAACAAAACACACAAGACTCTTTTACTTTTAGAAAGTGGGGGGCCAGGAGACATTCTGTTCCACAGAACAAAAGGTGCACATGACTTTTATTAAGGAAGGTAATGAGATTAGTGGGATTAAGGAAGGTGACAAGATTAGTGGTCAAGACAAAGCTATCTCTTAGTGATATCAAAGGGAACTACTAGCAAGGAAGTTACTGGTTCATGCCCTTAGGACATAATGCAGCTATTTATAGAATAGCATGGTTAAGGTATAAATCCCTTATCAAGGAGACCCTGTACTTGAGAACTCTGCATCATCATTGGTATACATGCTTTTCTGGCTTTGCCACACACCAAGTTTGCTTTCTTCAGAGTTCAGTAGTTCAACCGTCTCCAACAGATATCAGTTATAATTACTAGATAAAACCATATAACCAGTTTCAGAAATTAATATTTTAAAGATTACATATCCTTTCAATATTTTGACATGAACGTGTGAATATACATTTAAATATTAATAAAATTATTTCTTTTCTTCCCTTTTTTCATCCCTTACCATCTAACATAAAATATATAAACAGTAGCTTTGTATGATATTCTGGGGAAAGAGCCTGTTTTTGGTTGTATGTAGGATAATTGTGTCATATTGGACAGAACCATGACTTTATTATTTTCTTTATGTGGAGGTTAAATATAGTTTTTTTAATTTTTATTTCTCCAAAACATTTTTTTCTACTATACAGCATGGAGACCCAGTTACATATATGTGTATACATTCTTTTTTCTCCCATTATCATGCTCCATCATAAGTGAATAGACATAGTTCTCAGCGCTACACAGAAGGATCTCATTGTTAATACATTCCAAAAGCAATAGTTTGCATCTATTAACCCTAAACTCCCAATCCATCCCAATCCCTCCCCCTGTAGGTTAAATATAGTTTAAAGAGAGAAGCCAAGGTTAACATGGCATAGGTTGTGGTCACTGTGTCAGTGTGATTAGGCTGACATAAATTTTCCAGAATTCCTTTTTCTGTGTGTTTCTGGTTATGGTAGACAACAAAAGAGATGTTTATAGAAGCCCAGAAGAGTAGAAATAAGACAGCAGCCATTTTATAGCTTGCATACATTGTCACTTAACCACTGGTTCACCTTGTATCAGGCAGCAGATGAGTTTGCAACTGCCCCACTTTTTCCACCATCCTCCTTCAGGGCCAGATGTGTGTGTCTATTTCATGGATAAATCTGTAGAATATCCGCACCATCAAGGTCAGAGGCAACAAGAACTGATTCATGTATCTGTCAATCCTTGACAGTTCCAGATCATATTTTTTCTTAGTATCCCCACTTTACATTCATTTTTCCTTCCCAAGTGCTTGCCCTCTGGACTTAAATCTCCAAATTCAGATGCAACAACAATAGCCTTAAAAAGATTGCTTAACCAACTTCCCTAATTTCATAAGGTCAAATTCGTAAAGAAAATTGTGTCTTTTAATAGTTCTGTTTCTCTGATTGAGAAGTGACTGATACAGATATAACCCTCTAGAAATAGCAATAACAAGCTTCTGTTCAGAGGCTCTGCTTGTCTGACATGTTTTTGAGAATATTCCAAGGATGTTTTTATTTTTAATATCATTAACCTTAACAGTAATTAAAATTCAGATATTTCAAATGCCAATTGCATAAAATTATGGTAGAAAATTAATGTAATAATAAAATAAAGCCACTCCTTTTCTGCTTCAGTCCACTATCTCCAAAGACTGAATTTGATTATACTATTTTAGTATAGTCTAATCCTTTCTCTAGTCCTGCTTGCTGTATTACAGAAAAATTGTTGTATTTTATAAATGGTTCCACTAGACACTCATAAGCTGAACTGGCTCTTCACAGTTCAGCACAATTAGAAAAACCTCTCATTTTACACACTGGCAATTTCAGAAGATTCAAACCTTGGATACTCCATCAACTCCTCTCTCACTCTCAGTAAATGACCTCATAGGGAAAATTAATATCAGATAAGGATTTCCTCATCTTGGGGGTTCCCATCATGGTTCAGTGGAAATGAATCTGACTAGCATCCATAAGGATTCAGGTTTGATCCCTGGCCTTGCTCAGTGGGTTAAGGATCCAGCATTGCTGTGAGCTATGGTGTAGGTCACAGATGTTGCTCATGTCTGACATTGCTGTGGCTGTGTCATAGGCCAAAATATACAGGTTTGATTTGACCCCTAGCCTGGAAACCTCCATATGCCACAGGTATGGCCCTGTGGGTGTGGCCCTAAGGAGATAAAAAAAGAAAAAATAATAATATCACCACTTTACCTTACCTCTCAGGAACAGTGGACACAATTATTCCCAACCTCTTTCCTTTCTTCTCTAGCTTCTGAAACACCATACCTTAAGCTTTCCTTCTACCTCACTAGCTATACCTTCTCAGTCTCATTTGTTGAATCTTTTTGTCCTCTTCCAGATGGTACTCAGCTCAGTCTTCAAGATCTCCTCACTAATAATTTCTTATGTCTCACAGCCTTAGATACATTTAAATGTTGGCAGCATCTAAATCTATATGCCACAGGGAGAACAAACATATACCCAGAGCTGCAGGGGCAGTCACTCCACAGCACCATGTGAATAGCTAATGGGCATACCTCAAGTGTCCTAATAGTATTCTTCATCTCCTACTTCCCAAAAAATTTGTCCCCTGCAAATAAATAGCACCAACACTGCCCCAAATCTGAATACTTCTCACCAGTTTACCACCCTAATCCAAGGCTCTATTTGAATTAATGAAATACCCTCATAAGTGATCTCTAGGCTTCCACTCTTGCCTCTCTACATTACCTTCTCAAAAGAGCTACAAGAAAAATCTTTCAAAACATAAAACACCAGTTTCCAGATTGACATTTAAGGAGCTAAAAGTCATGATTCTATTTCAACAAGTTTAAAGCTGAACAAACTAAAAAATCAATAGCTCCTTTTAGATCAGGAAAGTGACTGACCCAAAAATCAAAGAGACAGGTGGGTACAGAGAATCATAACTTATCTGTGCAGAAACCAGTGGTTCTGCTGGAACCAGTGTCAGGGTAGGAAAACTTAAACTATAATTGATAAAGTGCAGGAGGATCAGTGTGGACAAATATGAGTCAAAAACTCCAGTCATGGGGGGGCACTCAAACTTTTGTGAATTTTATCTCTAGGAATTCTACAAGGTCCTCAGAGTAAAGATCAGGAAAAAATTCTCTACATTTTTTTACAGGGGGAGGAGAAAAGGAATCACTTTGAAATATAATAGAGCATTCTATTCTTCTAAATAAGCCCCCTCCCCCCATAATAGAAACTATTTTAACAGAGTTTAACCTCCTGGGGTTTTATCAGAGCCTAACTTACCTGAGGGAAGGAAATGCCCACCTCCAGCTCCTTCTAGCCATTCTATCCCAAATACATGGAGAAAAAACTGAGAAGTACTGGTGAAATTTACAGTCCAGAGGCACAGGCTTACCAAGTACAGATGGATAATGTAAGCAGAGAGATGGATATTTTAGAACCAGAAAGAAATGCTAGAAATAAAAAATACTATAACAGAAATGACAAATGCCTTTGATGGATTTATTTGTGACTGAATAAAGCTGAGGAAAGAATCTCTGAGCTTGAGGATATGACAACAGAAACCTCCACAATTGAAAAGCAGAGAGAACAAAGACAAAAACAGAAAAAGCAGGGACTTCTACTTGTTGCACAGCAGAAATGAATCTGACTAGTATCCATGAGGACAAAACTTCAATTCCTGGCCTCATTCAGTGGGTCAATGATCTGGCATTGCCAAGAGCTGTGGAGTAGGTCATAGATGAGGCTCAGATTCCCCGCTGCTATTGCTGTGGTGTAGGCCAGCAACGGTAGCTCCCATTCAACCCCTAGTCTGGGAAATTCCAGATGGTGCAGGTGTGGTCCTAAAAAAACTAAAAAATAGGAGTTTCCATTGTGGCTCAGCAATAACAAACCCAAGTAGTATCCATAGGGATATGGATTCAATTCCCGCCCTAGCTCAGTGGGTTAGGTATTCCATGTTGCTGTGAGTTGTGGTGTAGGTCACAGATGTGGCATGGATCCCAAGTTGTAGTATAGGCCATAGCTGTCCAATTCAACCCCTAGTCAGAGAACTTCCATATGCTTCAGGTGTGGCCCTGAAAAAGCAAAAAAAAAAAAAAAAAAAAAACCCAAACAGAAAAGAATATACAAAAACTGTGAAACACTACTGAGGTCATGACACTATTATAGCAAAAAAAAAAAAAAAAAGAAAACTTCAAATAGTTTCCCATCATTTAAAATAAAAATAAAAGCTCTCTTACCATGCCCTGTAAGACATGATCTGACTCCTGCTGTCTCCCATTTCATCTCTTTCCCTTTTTCCCGCTATTCATGGTCCCATGTCATCTTTCTCTCTTTTAATTCTTCTCAGGTTTGTCTCTGTTTCAGATTCTTTGCATTTGCTGTTTTTTTTTTGCATGAAAAGTATTCCCACATGTATTCATGTGGACCACTCCTTCACTTCATTCAGAAGTCTACCTCCACGGAGAGGCCTTCCTTCAGCATTATGCTGAAAATATCATTCTATCTCCTATTTTGCTTTATCCCCTACAAAAAAAAATCTCTTTATTTTGTGATATATTATTTGTGTTATATCATTTTTATATCATGCATTTGTTCATTTTTTCTCATCCACTAGAAATATAAGTTCCTTGAATGGGGACACTTTATTGCCTCACTACACCTAGCACATAGAATGGTATCTAACATAAATTAGGTGCTCAATAAACAACTTTTATATTAATAAATTATTATTATGATTGTTAACAGGGCTTTTTTTATATTGTATATAAACTTGAATGGATTATAAGATTACTAAAACTATATTTAGTTCAGACTTCCACATAAAATAATCTGTTCCCCTTCTGATAAGGAAATTTTCATAAAAATCTGTCCTTTCTGCACTGAATTTCCAGACCCTAGATGATTTCCAGTATTTCCTCCAAAATAAAGAGAGGTAAAAAAATGATCTTAATGAGCTAAATTTAAAATGCCACACAATTCTTGGTGATGAGAAGAATAATCATTTCTATTTAAACTCAAGTTTGTTTTACTACCTTTAACACATACATACATATACACTGATACCATGGTTACTGATATTTTGGTTTTCATTAGCTTAATTTTTTTGGAGTTCCTGCTGTGGTGCAGCAGAAATAAATCCAACTAGGAACCATGAGGTTGCAGGTTTGATCCCTGGCATTGCTCAGTGGGTTAAGGATCCAGGGTTGCCATGAGCTATGGTGTAGGTTGCAGACATTGCTCAGAACTGATGTTGCTGTGACTGTGGTATAGGACAGCATTTGCAGCTCTGATTCGACCCCTAGCTTGGGAACCTCCATATGCCACAGGTATGACCCTAAAAAATTTTTTAAAAAGTTAATTTTTTCATCAGGTTTATTCAAGATTTACAAAATTTATTCACAGAGTTACAAAAATAAAAGTTTAGTAAGGTGTACAGTTAAAAAAGTCTGCCTCCTGTCCCTCAGATACCAGGTTCAGACTCCACCACCAAACAGTATCATACCAATGGTATTATAAGCAAGAATGGGCATTTTTTTCTCTAAAATGCCAGATAGTAAATATTTTCAGTTTTGTGGGTTATAAAATCACTGTCACAACTATTCAGCCTAGCTATTATAAAATTAAAACTACTTTAGACTACATGTAAACAAAGGTGCATTGCTGTGTTCCACTAGGACTTTATCTGTAAATACATCCAGTGAGCAGAATTTTTCCAGTGGGTCAAACCCTGTTATAGACCTAAATATGTCTCTTTCATAAAAAATGTTAATAGTAGTATCTTAAAAGGACTGCAGTGTAAGGGTCTGCAACAAAGAATGCTATTTGAAAGAAAAATTCATCCTATTACCCATGAAATATTGATGTACATTTTCAAAAAAATATACAATTTTAATATAAATAGACAAGATTATTCCAAGATACCTTCTCTGGAATCTATAATATATTACTTGAAATATATACCTTATGGCATAATTATGAAGACCTGGAGAAACATCAAGACAAAACAGATTGGGAACCTAACTAGCAGCATATTGTCAATCTGAAGTCTGGCCCTTAAACAGTAGATCAAATATATAAATAACATTTTCATGGAATACATTACAAAATTAAAGTGTTCTTTCTAACAACAACAATGAAACAAAATCCCAAATGTATACTGCCCAATCAAATCAATTCCAAAATGCATGTTTCCAGTATATCTACAAAGGGTTTAATTTAATAAAACAAATCAAGATTAGATAGAACCAACTGTCTCTGAAAAGCAGATCATTATAGACTGAGTAACCAGCTTCTCAAAATTCAAAGGTATCATACAGAATATATCTTACCTTAGAGGCCATGCTCATAAAAAGTTTGATTTTTTCTGCTGTTCCCATTTTTTCATTCTTTCTTTTTTTTTTTGTCTTTTTGTCTTTTCTAGGGCTGCACCCATAGCATATGGAGGTTCCCAGGCTAGGGGTCTAATTGGAGCTGTAGCCACTAGCCCACACCACAGCCACAACAATGCCAGATCTGAGCCATGTCTGTGACCTACACCACAGCTCATGGCAATGCCAGATCCTTAACCCAGTGAGCAAGGCCAAGGATCGAACCCACAACCTCATGGTCCTTAGTCAGATTTGTTAACCACTGCACCATGATGGGAACTCCCCATCTTTTCATTCTTGACTGAATCATTTAGGTTCAGATTATCATGACTGTATTTGACCCATTCTTTTTCCTCATGAGTTGAAGGCTACAACAAATGAACATCATTAGTTTAGTGAAAACATGAGTCTCAATTACCTATAAATCTGATATTAAATGTAAAAATCCCACTATGTAGCATAGTCTCTCCTTTCTGTTTATTCCTATTCTATCTGCTTCCATATATAAGAATTTCCATTAGAGTAATACTCTCTACCTCTTCTGCCCCTATACTTTCTTCTTCCCCAGGGGTGGAATCTTAACACTATATGATTTATGAGTTTTGAGGAAAGGGCAGAATTGCCTTTTGTCCTATTTTCTCCTCTCTGCTCCTCCCCTCCTTGTAGTAAAAATTCCCTACAGCTGTGGAGGGACATCAGCAATTATCCAGGAATCTGGGAAGCATATCAAACACAAAAGTGAAGTATTAGCAAGCCCACTTCAAAGAGCTCTATCACAAATGAAGCTGATGTTCTGATTCTCATCTAAATAAATTCTAGGGTTTCCTGTCAGTTGGCCCCACACCTACATGTGGAAAAGAAATGTGCTATTTATTTCCCACAAATCAAATCAAATCTCTCCAACACTGTTCTCACTTTCCCTTTCTCCAAATAAAACCTACTCTTCAACTTATTTGAGATCTTTGGAAACATGTGGCAAATATTTTTTCCCAATATTACTCTTCCTGTATTCACTAGCTTACATCTCATGCTCCCTGATTTCAATCATTCCCTGGCTCCAGACCCCTTTCTATTTCATTATACGCCAAAAACAAACCTCAATTCTGAGTGAATGTGTCTACCCTCTTTACTCCTACACCTAGATTAGTCAGTAGTAGGCAATTCAAAAAGAACATTCATAATGCCATCTGGCAATGTATCTATGAATCCCTAGCCAGTTTTACCATTTCACACACTTCAAACATTTACAATTATCCTGCCACATCTCCCTTCCAAACCTCTAATACCTCTCATTTCATTAGAAGAGTTATCCATTTCACTTCTATTTGCAGAACAAATCAATTACTATCTCCAGAAACATAGGCACTCAACAGGCAGATCATAAACACTTGACAGAAAAATCCTAAATGAAAAAATCTTCTGTAGACCCAATCACCACTTGTATGACCTTTCAAATTTAAAACAGAAAACCTAATGGGAAAAATGAATCTGTTGTTTTTGCCATTTTAGGAGCCTAAAGGTAGTACTAAAAATTAACTGCTGTATCTAACAAAGAAAATTAGGTTTATAAAGGATCACAGCAATTAGATAATTAAGATATTGCTGTATATGGATATCCCATCACCAAATCTCAAATTAGCTAACACAGGTAATAGGTTTATGGGACAAAGGTTTTCCCTAAGAGCAATGATAATTATGTAAAAAGAATCTAGAAAAAACATCAAAGAAATGTACACTAAAATTGCCTTAAACATTCAATATCCATAATCATTTGAAAACTATAGTTGAATTAGATTTCATTTTGTAAAAGGTAAAGGGATATAACTTACAATAAAAGTAATAACATTACTTGCAACCTTATAATTTTGGCATTATAAAGCTACATTTCAGAAAATATTCTAAAACATAGTTGACCACTGAACAATGCAGAAGTTAAGGGCACCAACCCACATGCAGTGGAAAATATTAGTGTGACTTTAGAGTCAATCTTCTATATCTACACTTTCACATCCATGAACTCAAACCATCACAGACTGTGTTGTATTATAGTATGTATTTCATTGAAAAGGTTCTGCACATAAGTGGACTTTTGCAGCTCAAACCCATGTTTTTCAAGGCTCAGTTGTGGTCTGATGCAAAGAAAGACCCAAGAGGAAAAAAAGGAATTTTGATTAATAAACAAAAGATACATGCAGAACATACAGTCTGTCTCTTCCTTCTTCCTCCTTTAGATTCCAGATATTTTCCTGGTGTGTTCACAGGCCACATTCTGTGAATGTGACAAGGATCACCTCTTACTGGTCTTCATTCTATGGCAAGATTCAGAGATAACTTTTGAAATTATAAAAGACTATTAAATGCTTATATTTTATAACTTAAAAAAGCACAAAAATGATTTTAGTTTTCACATAATATTATGGATTATCTTACATTTCCCAAACTTTCATTATTGGCTCTAATGTAAAATGACTATAATCTTTTCAGGGAAAAGGTGGGAAAAATATACAAAGTTTATTTTTTTCTAAGAAACAATAGAAAAGCAAACTTCAAATATTGTTTTCATCTAGACAATAGTAAAATATGACAAAGCACCAATATTCAAACAGGCATTGTGGGAGTGTGCCCAGCACTTATGCAGCAGATGTGTTTAATGAATGTTTCTTCAGTTTAAAGATCTACTAAGACTTTAAAGCAATAAAATCACAAACAATCTTGTTAAAGTAGCTACTGATATTCCACACAACTTGATCTTATATTCACACAATATTAAGTGGACAGTAAAAATTATTATCACTACTTTTTTTTCTTCAATTAATCAATTAGTGTTACTTAATAAAGTCTCATATTTAAAGAGTATCTCTACTTATTCCCTTACTGGATAATAGAGATGGGGAAAGCAAGGGTGGTAGGGCAAGATAAGAGTGGGGGATTAAGAGATAGAGAGTATATATATAATATAAATAAACTATAAGGATATATTGCACAGCACAGGTAATACAGCCCTGTATTATGTAATTATAAATGGAGTATAATCTTTAAAAATTGTGAATCACTTGAAACTTATATAACATTACAAATTAACTGTATCCTCAAAAAATAACATTTAAAAAAAATGTATATTGCTTCAATTCAAAGTTACCATTAAAAATTCCAGGAGTTCCCACTGTGGTGCAACAGGATCAGCAGCATCTCTGCAGCACCAGGACACAGGTCCAATCTCCAGCCTGGCATATTGGGTCGAAAGATTTTATGTTGCCACAGCTGTGGCACAGATTATAACTATGGCTCGGATCTGTTCATTGGCCCAGGAATTCCATATGTTATGGGACAGCCAAAAAAAAAAAAATCTAAATAACTCAAAGCCTTTGGAAATGAAGGAAAATTCTTCCACTAGATCAGGTGGTGTTCTGAAATTCTGTCATCACTGACATCTATTTCCTTTTTTCTTTCACTTGTTTATCTCTCATTTTTTTATTAAAGTTTCAATTTTTACCTTTTAAAATCACAAGAAATAAGCAGTAATTATTGTTCTTAATATTTTCATGATTTCTGAACAATCTCTACCGTATCTCTATGTCCACAGAAAGCAGGCTGTTCACTTCACACAAGTACTCAGCCAAAGCAGTGAGTAGAATGAATACCAAACTACATTATGTTCACCAAGATGTAATCCTGGCTCAAGGCTATTTTTTAATTTGTAAAAGGTATTCACAGGACTACATCTGCTCAAAGGAAATACCTTTTTCTAATCCTATAAAGCATTAGATGGACTCACAGAAGCCTTTGTTAGTCTCATTTTTTCCAATTCTTAATGCTATTTATTTGCATCTTCTATTTTTTCCCTTTGATTAGCCTTCCCAAAGGGTTACCTATTTTACTAATACTTTTTTTAAAAGAATGGACTCGGTGTTTTTATAATTTCTACAGGTTTTTGGTTTTCTATTTCAGTAATTTCAGCTTTTATTTAACCCTCATATCTTGCATCTACTCTTTGACATATTTTCTCTTATCTCTCCTTTGTTGAGTTATTGGCTAATGCCATAGACAGCACAGTGTGATGGTGTGGGCTCTAGAGCCAGAATGCCTATGTTCCAATCCTGCATCATTATATTATCTTGGAATTCATTTAATTCCTTCAAATTCCTCATTTTTAAAATAAATTAATAAGGTGTTTTCAGGTTCTAGTAAATTAATACATATCAAGTATTTAGAAGAGTTGTATAGGTATACAGTAATTGATAAATTTGGATATAATTTTTAGTTACTATTCATTTCATTAATTCTTTACTTAATTCAGTTCTGCCTATGATTTCTCCCATATCATTTCAAAAGTTCCTAGAATATTGTTTCTTTTTTTTGTTTGTCTGTTTTTATCTATTTACTTCAGCTAATATTGTTTCTTAATATCCACTTATTATTGTTTCACTTTTATCTCATTTTATTCCATCATATCTTATTCTTTTTTTTCCCCACTGTACAGCATGGGGATCAAGTTATTCTTACATGTATACATTTTTTCCCCCACCCTTTGTTCTGTTGCAATATGAGTATCTAGACATAGTTCTCAATGCTACTCAGCAGGACATATCTTATTCTTCATAAGACTCTTATTCTGTTCTTATAATTGAAGCTACAAAATATACTTAAATTTAAAATCATTTTAAGACTTCACTATCATGTTAAATTTACTGGCAATAAGTATTTGTACCCCATTTTTTTTTAATATCTTTCTCAGGGTGAACTGATCTTTTCTGGAATTTTGTTGTGCAAGGTTATCTTAAGTTTTTTTTTTTTTTCCTTCCCTCCTATCTCTCTGCCTATTCTTACCATTCACTAATTGGTAGTTTTTACTGTTTCCATTCAGTCCATCAGGATTTCCCATTTTTATAATTACACAGTGATAATGGGGATATTTCACATAATCTAAATAATGGCTGCGAAGTTGTTTGCTTTCTCTATGTCTCCTGTTATAAACAATTTCCTATGAGCTGTGGGGAGAAAATTTTTCCTCTACCATCCTAGGTTCTTTGGCTGCTCTAATAATAAAACTGACATGAGACAGATTAACAGGAGAAAAACAAATTTAATTTTGTACTTATGGAGGCCCCAGAGGCTGCTCATATACATTTTAAGAATCAATTATTTGTAAAGATTTGACAAAACAAAAGGTTTTTGCTTTGGGTAGCAAATTGCGTTTATACAGATTTCTTGGCCTCAAATTCCCTGTCTCCGGCAATAAGGATGCCTTCCAACCTCCTAGCATAGGGAGGATACCATCCCATGGGAGCTTTGTTTCCTGCTTTCAGGGGAACAAAGGAAAGTCATAGTGTTCTTACACCAGCTATTTCTCAGGTAACTTCAATTCAAAATAATCAACATCACACTTTGGCATATTTTGGGGCACCCTGCTCCAAACCCCATCAGATCTATAAACCTAAGTATTCTAGGCCTTTTCCACACTCCTTTTACAGGAGTCATCAAACTTGGTTGAGACAGAAAAAGGCTGTGTAAGAGGACCATTAATTCCCATGATCTCAGATGAGCTCAATTTCTAGCCACTCTGCCTATTTTGGGAGTTGGATTCCTTGAAGCTCCAGCTCATTATTTTATGTTTTTGTTCAGTTTCATATCCACAGAGAAATTCATCTTGAGTTTTTTTTTCTTGTTTTTTGCCTTTTCTAGGGCCACTCTCATGGCATATGGAGATTCCCAGGCTAGGGGTCTAATCGGAGCTGTAGCCACTGGCCTATGCCAGAGCCAAAGCAATGAGGAATCTGAGCTGCATATGCAACCTACACCACAGCTCACAGCAATGCCAGATCCTTAACCTACTCAGCAAGGCCAGGGATTGAACCCACAACCTCATGGTTCCTAGTCAGATTTGTTAACCACTGCGCCATGACGGGAACTCTGCATCTTGATTTTTAAGCCATGTTACATCTCTTCCAATTTTCTCATCTCATATTTTGTCTGTGATTGCTATGTTTTTGTACAGACTGAAAGCCTCAAAGCACTAATGTATCTCTAGCCATAGCATTCAGAAATGTTGCTCTAGCTCAGTGATTTGCCAAACTCTTTAGGAGACCATTGTGTAAACATTATTTCAGTACCAAGACTCAGAAAATAAATGATTACCCAGACACAAACTGAAAATATATTCCATGACTACATCTCTTAAGTTACTCAAGCCACTCTGTCAATCCTAAAATTCTTCTAGAGCATGATCTAGAATGGAGGCACATATTTATTTAAGCCTGTTTTATTTATTGTCATATTGGTATAATAATGATCTGCCTAAATGTTCTTTCATAATATTGTTGGTAGAATAGATATTAAACATATATAAACTTGAGAAAATAAATATTAATGTAAAGGATCATTACTTAAAAATTATGAGGCAACACAGACTAGACTACAGTTCAATTCATGATTTTAAAAGTGGAATACTTGGGGACATCCTTAATCACTATTGATTTTAATTTCACTAGGGAGATATCTTCTAGAGTCAGGAGTATCTAGCTCTAATATAAAATGAAGTGATACTTCAATTCTATACTTTCCTTTCCTTTTTAAAATTTTTTTTTTCATTTTTTTTAGTGCTACACCTATGGCATATGGAAGTTCCTGGGATAGGGGTCAAATTAGAGCTGTAGCTGCATGCCTACATCATAGCTACAACAATTCTGGATCTGAGTGGCACCTGTCAACTATAGTGAAGTTTGCAGCAATGCCAGATCCTTAAACCCCTGAGTGAGGCCAGAAATCAAACCTGCATCCCCATGGATACTAGTCAGATTCTTAACCCATTGATCCACAATTGGAACTCCTCCTTGTTTTATCATTGTTTCCTCATAATCCTTACATATGAAACTAGCTATGACAATGTAACTTTGCATTATATTTTTAAGCAGGAGTCTTTTTACATTTGCCAGGTTGGAGAGAAAGGAGAAGAGGATGGAGAAAATTTAGACATTTTTTAAGAGGTGACTGACATATTGGAATTTTTTCACACTAATAGAATTCTTTTAGATATAAAAATCTCAATTATTTTGATGGTTACAAAATAGACAAATTCAAGGACAACAAATGTTATTTCATTTGTTATTTCATAATGTATTTCATACATCAACAATAGCAATGAAATGTAAAAACCATTTTATATTTTTCCTCCTTAAAAACAAACCAAGACAACTTTTCCAGATAGAAATTAATATTGATATATTTTATATATCTTACTTAATTTTAACAATCCTGTAACATAGGGTTATGTTATGTGTCATTAAGCCATGTTTTACTAATTCTAAGCATCACATGCAATAAATGATGATGTCCCAATTTGAGATGTTTTAACATTAAAATCCCATACTATTTCTACTTCTATACTATTTCCATTACTCCATTTCCAGTACCATTTCCAGTACTCCATTTCCCTAGTAAAATAAATTAGTAAAAATGACATTTTAGTAAACACTGTCACTTTTTGAAAGAAAAAATAAGTTGGCTATGGTCCTTTAATTGGTCATCTAGTTTTCAATTATAAGAAATTTCTCTCACCCAAATGAAAATTAATCCACCTTTTAACTGACAATACTTGAGTACTTTAATAAGTACAAACATAAACCCAAATGTTAATTGTTGGTTTAATGTATTTTATGAGACTATGTGGGTTTGGAATGAAACTGGACAATCTGAAAACTTATGCTCATAATTGACCTGATTAGTAAATCATAAAAACTGCAGATTTAAAAAAATATTCTATTTCATTTCATTCCACCTGATCAATGAACACATAACAATCAGAATTACCTTTATTATTATACAATCCAATGGTATAAACATGTCTGAAAAGATGAACAAGATATAGTTCCAGTTGTAAAGGAATTTATAAATAAAATTACAGAAAGGGGGGAAGAAAGGAAAAATAGGGGGTTTATACAAATCTTGGTTAAATGATTAAATAATATAAAGATAATACTGGATCACAAAAGATGGAGAAATTTATCCTTTATTGTGTACAAGTGAACTGGGTGTTCCAAAATAAAGGAAACAACATCAGCAAAAGCACTAAGAGCCACATAAAGATTTCTAAGCAAAGATATAGTCATGTTTCAGAAAAATTTTAACTTTATATTTTTAAGATCTCAATATATTAATGGATCTTGTCTCAAGATTAAAAAAAAAAATAGCTAAAGGACAGCCTTAGGTTCTTACTCCTCAAGTCCAGGGTTCTTTCAACTATACCACAGTTGCATTTAGATTAAATCTGGTAGCAAATTAAAGGACATTTTGATGAGCAAAGTAATAATGACAAGAAATAACTGGAGATGTTATTGTAATATATTAAACAAGAAATGATGAGACATTGAACTAGAGTAGTCATTGTAGAAATTAAAAGAATGAGAAATATATATGTAGTGGGGGAGGGGATAATTTTATACATTCTGAAGTTATGGTACAGCCATAAAAGTCTAGTAGACAACTGAAAATTCCAGTTTAGAGCTCAGCATAGAGCTCAGAGCTACAGTTACATGTTTGGAACTCATATTCTTATAAAAAATATTAACTGAAATCTTCATGAAACTGGGAGATACAGTAAGGTTGAGAATAGAGATTTGATCCTGATCTATCTATCTAATCTCTTCTTCCTATCCCCTCACTCATACTTTAGCCATTCAGAAAACATACAATCTCCATAACATACCATCTTGGTCTTGCTTTTGAACCCTTACCCATGCTGCTTTACCTAGACCACAATTTCCTGTTGGTTTGCCAAAGGAGGGTGGTAAAATTGCTCAGGGAAAAGAAAGGTGATTTTGGTCTGTCTGTTTGTTTTAAGGACACAGAGTCTTAAGCATATTTGCAAGTAATGGGAAGGGGGCCAACAGAGAAAAAGAAACTGAAGATTCCATATAAGAGAATACATAACTGGTGGGAATTGATTCTAGAGGACAGAAAGTGAATTGAGATAAAGAGCACTGGTAAAGAACATGGCCTTAAGGGAAATGAAAACACTGTTCCCACTACCACTTGAAAGATGCAGATATATTAATTTTCAGGGAGAACAGACACTGAAAACATACAAATTTATAATCCCTATTTTCCCAGTGAGGCAGGAAGCAAAGTGACTTCTAAGAGTAAAGCAGGGAATCTGGGAAGAATTACAAAGGCTTTGATTAACTGCTGAGTGAAATATAACTAAGAGTTTTGTTGTTGTTGTTTCACAGGCAAATTAACAAGAAAAAATAGGTCATTCTGAATTTCTTTGATCTCCTTTCCTTAAATAAATTTTAGAAATCCTATTATTGGAACACAACATGTTAATATAATTATAATCTCATTTAATGATAAATAATGTACAGCAGGATAACACTTTGCTAATAGAATGAGGAGAAAAAAGATGAAATAAGAAAAATATTTCAATCATGTAAAATTATGCATGTATTTACATATTTATAATAGAAATTTGAAGGAAATATCCAAATAGTTAAAAATGTGAGGTGGAACTGCTCTTTTTTTTGCATTGTTATGTTAATTGTGCAAAAAATGTTTACCATTCACTAAGAAAAAAAAAGGGAAGGAAAAAGGAAGAAAGAAAATCCAGAGGGAAATAATTTAAAATACTTATCAGTGGATTTTTCCTGAATGATAGGGCTTGGGGGGATTTTAATTTTCTCCTTTATGTTTTTTGCATTTTCACACTTCTACAAAGAATGCATATTATACTTAATAAGTCATTTAAGAATGAAAAGAAAGAAAAATATACTTCAATTTATTTTTCAAGCCCATATATATAATCACTTGAATGGAAAATTTTCTGTTTCATTGTATGAGCACTTCTAGACAACTTATATTTTCTGTGTTTATAGATTGTATAACTGTTGCATATGAAATTTGTTTCAACATCTAGGCAAGATTTTCTTACTTTTCATTATTTTAAGAAAACTGCTTTCAATTTCAAGAATCCCCTGAAGTTCAGCTATAGTTTTAGAATCCTTTCATATAAAGTGACAAGTATCAAGAGATAGGTATAGTTAGAGGGTAATGACAAGAATACAAATATATAATATTTTAAGGGCCTTGAAGTTTCAAAAGAGGAAAAGGTTACAACTATTGAAAAGGATTAGAAAAAAAGTCTTCATGAAGTAGGTAAAGACAAAGTGAAAAGTAGATAGCCTCAAGAGTGTGATATCTGCCATGGATGATTAATAGCATATGTAAATATCAAAGAGACATGTAGGTTACCTATACAAAAGCTTTGGCAGTAAAGCTAGAAAATGGGGTTATACCTTGAAAGGATACACTGCAGTAAGATCTAGTACTTAAACTAATTAGCACTACAGAACCTCACACAAGTTTCAGAGCACAAAATATTATGTCCAAAAGAACTCTTGAAAAAAAAAATCTGGCAAAAATGTACACAGTACACCTAATTTTAGTTACTCTTTTAGTCCCTACTTTTTAATCCTACTTGTATATTCTCAATTCCTTAATCAATAGAAATACCAAATTATCAACTTTTTAAAAATATTGCTTAGCACAACTTTGTAAAATCAATTTCATAACATACTCTCTATACTGTTATCTTAGTCAATAATTTAAACTTGAAGAAAATTCTATGAAATGACTTTATACATGCTCATCTCCTCCAATATTCATATATAAATTAAATCTTTATGAATAGTCCTTTAAAATCAGTTATAAACCTCACTATAAACCCTTACCACTGTAATGCACCTACTCAATCCTTGTACTTTTTCCATCTATATTTACTCCTATGGTGATTTTATCAAGTATCATGGATTTAAATACCATATACATACTAATAACACCTCAATTTCTTTTTCTAGCCCAAGTTCCTCAATTTCCAACTATATCTGTCTACTTGAAATCTCTGCTTGTTTCACATTTAAATGATATCCAAACCCAGCCGTTCCCATTGTGGCTCAGCAGTTAATGAACCCAACTAGTATCCATGAGGATGTGGGTTTGGTCCCTGGCCTTGCTTTGGGATCCAGTGTTACCATAAGCTGTGGTGTAAGGTTGCAGACATGGCTTGGATCCAGCACTGCTGTGGCTGTGGTGTAGGCTGGCCACTGTGGCTCCAGTTCAACCCCTAGCCGGGGAACCTCCATATGCCATGTATGCAGCACTAAAAAAGACAAAAAAAGAAAAAATATATAAAAGATATCCCAACTTAATATATCCAAAACAGAATTTGTAATCTTTGCTCCAAAACCTTATGCTCTTTCTCCCATATCTCAAATAATGGTCATTCTATTCTTCAAGATGCTCACGCTAAAAACTTCAGCATTTACTTTGCCTCCTCTCTTTAGTTCATACTCCCCTCTCATACAAACCATCATAAAAATCCTGTCATCTCTCCTCCAAAATATACATAGAAAATATTTATGTATATACAATATCTAATTGCTTCTAACCATCCCTTCAGCTACTATCTTGGTCAAGTCTACTATCATTTGTGTATATTACTGCAAAACTTATCTAGACTCTAGCATTTGCTCTTATTCTCCTTCAATCTACTCTTAACAAAGAAGCCAGGATAGTCCTGTCAAAATACATTTTCTGCTCAAAAACCTTTAATAGGTTACCTCTCACCCAGAATAAAGGCCTACTTCCTTACTATGACTTTAAGCTTAACATGATCAGGCCTCCCAGTATTTTCCTCTCTTTCATTTATTTCTACTTTAGCAACACTGGTCTCCTTGCTGTGTCCAATCTTTGGAACTTTAAATTCTCTGTTCTTTATGCCTGCAGTGCTCTTCACTCAGATACACAGTTTCACTGTTTATTTCAATTCCTTGCATCAATGTCACTTTTTTGATAAGAATTAGCCGGTGCATCCAAAGACACACCAATAGACATACAGCATATCTGGCACTCAAGATTCCTACTCCTCTGCCTAGGATGTATAACTTTCCAATATGCTGCATAATTTATTATTTTTATTATTTGTTGTCTCTCTCTCCCTACTCAAACAAACCTTCATGCAGATAGGTTTTTTCATCTGCTTTATTCACCAATAGATAGCAAACAAATCCTGGAACAAAATATTTTATATAAAATGGGTATTAAATTCAAGCCTCTCATTGCAGAGGGGGAAGAAGTTAATGACCAGTTTGACTTATGCAAGGTCAGTCAGCAAATGGCAGAGCCCAGAATAAAACCGGGTCTCTTTGGCCCCAGCCCAAGGCCTTTTTCTACCAGGACACAATAGAACATAAAAGAATACATTTGAAGTAACATTTAAAAACAAGTAAATAAGCATACACACATACAGACACATTGACACAGATATAGATACATTTACTATTGCCAAGCAGAAGTATTATACAAGGTAATTAGCTAGCTACAAACAAACTATATTACTTACCTCTATCCCAGATTTTCTTGATGGTATTTGTGTTATAGTTTCTTTGAGTTTATCTGCTTTTTCAAGTTGGGCTTTAATTTATTAAGCTAATTCCTTCAAATAGAAAGACATGAAAAAGCAGTATGATATATAAATTCTTCATGTGTACAATATTTTAAATTCACGTAGGGAAAAATAGCATAGGAAACATCCAAGAAGCTATCATCTAAATTCAGTTACCAACTCACAGTCTAGCATATTACTTTTTTTTTGTCTTTTTGTCTTTTGTTGTTGTTGTTGCTATTTCTTGGGCCGCTCCTGTGGCATATGGAGGTTCCCAGGCTAGAGGCTGAATCGGAGCTGTAGCCACCGGCCTACGCCAGAGCCACAGCAACATGGGATCCAAGCCACGTCTGCAACCTACACCACAGCTCACAGCATCGCCGGATCGTTAACCCACTGAGCAAGGGCAGGGACCAAACCTGCAACCTCATGGTTCCTAGTCGGATTCGTTAACCACTGCACCATGACGGGAACTCTGCATATTACTTTTTAATGAGCTCATCTGGGTTAGAAATTCTCAAATACCTGTCAAAATTATTTATGCTTTGAAGGCAAATAATTACAAGGACATATATTTTAGGGAAGACAAGGAGATGAAGGAAATACCTAACCTTAACAATGACAATTTTATAATTCCTTAAATATTGTAAACTTCTAATACACAGAATTTTAGTTATTTGTAAAAAGAAAGTCATCACATGTCCAGAGACATGTCTTTCCAATTTCTTGCTTGATCAGCCACTGTTGTGAGACATGTTTTTCCAATCTTCTTGCTTGATTATCCACTCATAGCCCCTCCTCATGTGATCTCATCAAAAGAGCAAAATAAAAGCAGTGTTGTTTCTTGAGGCGGGGCTCTTGGTCCTAGAGACTTTGAGTCCCCCGGGTTCCCACCTTTATTATCTCTGTGTTTTATTTTGTGTTGGCTTTTTTCCTTAAGTTCAATAGCACCTGTCCTTCAGCCCCATCCTGCTGAGCTGGCCTCTGCAAGTGGCGCCCAACATGAGACCAGCAAACAGGCAGGTATGAAGAATGAAGGACCATGACTACAGCAGGAATTTTTATTCATTGTAAGTGCTGTGGAGCCCTGAGAAGAAGGGAGGAATTTTGCATGGCCACACTAAAGAAATCCTGGCAATACATTCCCTCTCTCAGGTATTTATGGGATAAAATGGGAAATAAGGTAATTTCAGGAAACTATAGTCCTTACATTTCTTTTTTAGGACAATCCTTAAAAAAGGGGGTGGAAAAATAAGTGAAAGTGAGCTTTTGAAACTTTTTCAGACTATTGAGAAACATTATGATTGGTTTCTTACATTAGAAACATTAGATTTAAAGATATGGGAAATGGTAGGTATGGAACTTAGGATATTGCATGATGAGGGCATTCCAATTCCTGTGTCCATTTGGAGTACTTGGAGATTAATTAAATCAGTTTTAGAACCTCCACAGACCATGGAGGACTTAGAGGAGGAGGAAGAAGGGAAGTTTACACCTTTCTTGGAGGAACCTAGATATGCAGTCCCTGAACAAAATTATCATAGAGAATATTTGGCTCCAATTGTTGATCCTGATATTCCTCAATTGCCTCATACTAGGAGTAAGGTGATGAGGACTCATCAAGCCTCTACTTCTAGGGTTGCAAAGAAAATGAGCGTTATCTCTGAACACCATCTATCATCCATTCAACAGGGGATATTACAGGCTCAATGGGAAGGTGATTTGGATGCCATACACTTAGCCTTTCCAGTAACTGTCAGGGAGACAATGGCTCCAGGCACTGATCCCACCAATCCTAATGGAGTTTATGAGTTGTTCATTCATGAGCCCTTTCCTTTTAAAATTCTTAAAGAATTAAAACAGGCCATTCAAAACTATGGTGTTAATTCTCCCTTTACAAAAGGAATCATTCAGGGAGTAGCTGAAGGAAATGATATGATTCCTGCTGATTGGTGTAACTTAACCCATGCTATCACCTAGTGAATATTTACAATTTAAGTTTTGGTGCAAGATCATACCCAAATTACTGCTAATTGTAATCAGGCTTGAAATCTTCCAATTATAATGGAACAATTGTTAGGGATTGGTCCTTGAAATAATCCTCAAGATCAAATGAGAATGAATGATTTAGCTATTGAACAGATTAGGTAATGTTGCTTGATGGCATGGGATAAAATTGAATCTAAGGGTCAAATAAATACTTCTTTTCAAAAAAATCCTACAAGGCCCTAAGGAACCTTATACTGAATTTCTAGCTCACAAGAGGCATTAAAATGAGAAATTACTAACTCTGAGGTGTCTGATACTAATTTTCAATTGTTAGCATATGAAAATGCAAATACTGGTTGCAAAAAGGCCATAGGATTTTTAAAAGGAAAAGCTAACATTACTGAATATATTAAAGCCTGTCAGGGAGTGGGGATGGAGTCCTTTAAGGCCTCAGTGTTAACCCAAGCAATGGCTAATTTAAAGAAAGCCTCTCACTCCAAATAGTTACAGGCTGGAGTTTCACTTACCATCAGGTGAAACCAGTTAATATGGGGATGCCTGACAGGACTTTAATGTACCTTCAAGAGAATGAAAAATCAAATTCATTGGAATATATGCAGGGCTACGGAGGGGGTCATACTGCTTAATGGTTCCTATGGAACTGTATGGGATTGGTCCCCTAAGGGGAAGCAGCTTCCTGTCTGTATTGGCCATCAGCCTCTGTCTTCTGTTTATGAATTACTCTCTTGGATGGTCTCCAGCCAATCAAGTCAACAACAACAAAAATAATAACTAAAGCCAAAAGCCCAAAAAGTTGGAAAGATTCAGACCTTATTCCTCCCTATCCTGAATTTGATAATAAAAAGCTTCAAATTGACTTGTGAAAAAAATGAATATACATAAAATGTTTGAAACTGCTCAAATCAAAGCTGGGGCAGATGAAGGGAATGATGCTATAAATGCTAGAGGCAAATTAGAAGAGATAGAACAATATTCCCCACAAGGTGTCAGGTGGTCTCTATGAGTGATCCCAGTTGGTCTGTTGATGAGGGAGATAACCATAATTAGCACAGAAATCATTTTATTACTTGTAGAGGGAGTAAAAGACTCAGGAGTAAAGCCCATTAAAAACTATTGGAGGTTTACTAGGGGAGCAAGAAAGTCCATCAACTTTCTTAGGAAGACTCAAAAAGGCATTGAGAAAACATATACCAAGGAACCCAGAAACAATGGAGGGCCAAGTAATTCTTAAGGATAAACTCATAGCTCAATCAGTGCCAGATATATGGAGAAAGCTCCAAAAATTGGCTTTTGGCCCTATCAGGACCTGGAGCACCTCCTCAGAGTAGCAACCCAAATATTTTATAACTGGGGCCAGGAAGAATGAAAGAAGAACAAGAAGAGAGACAGAGAAAAGGCTGAGGCTCTAATTACAATGCTACAGGGAGTCAACCTGGGAGTTTCCAAGGTGAGAGGACTAGGGCAGAGACCTATGCCTGGAGCTTTTTTCCTCTGTGGAAAAGAGGGATCCTTTAAATGGTAATGCCCTTAGACTCAGCTGTGCCCCATATGTTGGGGAAATCACTGGAAGAGGGGCCACCCTTTAAGACAAAGGTCTCTGTGGTTGACCCCTCAGGCCCAGGATCAAGACTGATGGGACATTTCCATAGTGGCTCCTATCTTTATCACCACTTAGGAGCCCTGACTGACTCTAAATGTAGGAAGACAGCTTATTGACTTCCTCCTGAATATGGGAGCCACTTTTCAGTCCTCCTCTCCAATCCTGGGCCCCTCCCTCATGAATCTGCCACATTCATATTTCTGGCAAGCCAGCTACAAAATTTTTATACAACCTTTGAGTTGTGACTGGGAATCCATTCTCTTTTCTCAAAGCCTTTCTGATTGTTCCAGAGTGCAACTCCTCTTTTAGAAAGAGATATTTTTAAGCGGTTAAAGCCTCAATTCACATGGCAGTGGAAGATTTCCCATGTGGAAATCACAGCAATCCCTCACATTTTATTTTTGTGTAGTATGTTAACTATGAGCAAAATGATAGTGTATGTCAGTCAAATATAAGCTTTTCATTTATTAGTATTAAAACCTGGTGATTAGTGCAGAAGCTCATGGAAAGTATCAGGTTAATCTGAACAATATATTATTTCCTTTCAGTTCACAATCTGTTATTTCACAGACCATGGTTAATAGAATGCCCCCCAAAATAAAAAAAAAATAATAAAAAAATTAAAGAGGGGGGGAATATATGCCAATGGAGCCTAATCAAGGTTTATGCCTACCTTTGATGGATTAGATATAAAAAGTGCCTTTTTTTCTGCATTTCCTTGACTAAGGCCTTGCTATTATAAAATCTAAATGTTGTATTCCTTTTTTTTTTTTTTTGCTATTTCTTGGGCTGCTCCCATGGCATATGGAGGTTCCCAGGCTAGGGGTCCAATTGGAGCTATAGCCACCGGCCTACACCAGAGCCACAGCAACGCAGGATCCAAGCCACATCTGCAACCTACACCACAGCTCACAGCAACGCCGGATCGTTAACCCACTGAACAAGGGCAGGGACCGAACCTGCAACCTCATGGTTCCTAGTCGGATTTGTTAACCACTGCGCCACGACGGGAACTCCTTTTTTTTTTTTTTTTTTTTGCTATTTCTGTATTCCTAATTGCTCACAGAATGTGTCTCATTCCCTGCTAGATCTTCAGCAGTAGATTCATGAGCTGTCCTATCCAGCTCCAGCTTTTGGAGCTGCCCTGTGTAACCTGCTGACCTCCTCCTCCTGGTGAAAAAGTTTCTTTCACCATATTCATTTTGGTCTTGGTCCTTTTATTCATACCCTGTATAATTATATTTTATTGCTTCATTATATCTTGATTAAGAGCTATCAATGTTCAAATGTTGATGGAAGGGGTATCCACAGCAATGTATCAAGGCCCACTTGACCATCCCATGAGTGGAGACCTAACTGCTTTCCCTAATGACACCCCTTTTCAGCAGGAAGAAGTTAGAGCGGTCATCACCCCTTTCCCCACAGTTAGAGTCTCCAACTCGGGGGTGGGGATTGAGAATATGGGCTTTGATACATTCTTTGATGTGGTTATTCACATTTGTAAATTAAGGGTCACATAGAACCCCAACTGCTACAAAGTTTACAGTTATTGCCCCATGGAACTGTCCTCTGCTACCACATCATGGTCATGAGGTCTGCATCCACAGCTGACATGGACACCTGGGAGGCTCTGCAGTGCCTCGAGAATCCCCTCATGGTCAAGTTCCAAAGACTCCCTTCACCATCATCAAAGAATGCTAAGCCCTGCTCTGGCCACCCCTGGAAGTCAGCCTATGCACAGCTGAAGCCCAAGGAGTTCTATGTGAGACTTAACTTGGACTCATGTTCTGTCTATAGATGTGGGAAGCAAGCAATTTGGGAAGTAGTGAAGAAAGGAAGTTGCAGGATCTGTTTTTTGTCCTCCTGTAAAAACAAAAAGGGGGAGCTGTCAAGAGATATGTTTTTCCAATCTTCTTGCTTGATTATCCACCCATAGCCCCTCCTCATATGATCTCATCAAAAGAGTAAAATAAAAGCGGTGTGGTTTCTTGAGGTGGGGCTCTTGGTCCTAGAGACCTTGAGTCCCCCAGGTTCCCACCTCTACCAATCTGTGTTTTGTTTTGTGTTGGCTTTTTTCCTTAAGTTCCACAGCACCCACTCTTCATCCCCATCCTGCTGAGCTGGCCTCAGCAATCACAAGATTTAAATATTATTTATTGTAGATAAGTAATTTAGATTGAATATATTTCATTTTTACTCTAGGAAATCTATAAAAATTTATATGAAACAACTAGTATATAAAGCAATAAATCACAAATTCATATATAAAGAATAAATCACAAAGAATTCAATAGACAGAATTGTATGACAAGCAAAGAACAGCATTCTCCACTGCAGTGGCTCCATGAACCATGAACAGAAGAACAATTCTTTTAACATAAGTACATTCCTAACTTGGTGTCCAAACTTTCACTATTTGAAATAATATATTTGTGCTTTCAAAACTCAAATGTGATTTTATTGTTATTGTTGGTGGTAGTATGTCTCTCTCACTAATTTTTGAGTTGAGCTTAAGTTCAGTATCACCAAGGAGCAGATTCAAAGAGAGAGCAGCAAATGCAAGATATCATTTCTAATAGAGATACAAACTAATGAAAACAAAAGAATCCTGTTTGGACAATTTTTGTTAGTGTTGTAATGATAGTATACCAAAACAAAATCATTAATATCTGGATTTGAGTTGAGTACCTACATATGACTGAGAGGTTCGATTTTGTTAAGACATGGAAAGCTACCTGGTTTTGCTATTCTGCCATGTGCACTGCAACATGTATTTGTATAACAGGAATGTAATAATATAAGTAGTTAGATAGATGCCACTCTTACCAAATCATCCCTATTTCTATTCAACTGTGAGGTAAGTCTCATACAATATTATTACGGGACTTAAGTGAGCTAAATCTACACAAAACACTTAACACTGTCATCCACAAGTATCTTGCCTTAAAATTTGAATTAACTATCCTTTTTAGAAGCTCATTTTTTAGGTTCCTAAGTAAGGGAATTTAAGAAAATAATACATATTTTTAATAAAATATGACTAGAAAAGGGGAAAGAAAACAGTGACATATTTCTCCTAATATGCTCAATACATTAAAAATATAAGAATAAAACAAATATCCAAGTTGAAAAGAAAATTAAAAACTATTTAGTTCCCTAGAATCTTGTTTCATAAATTTGGCAGAGTACATAATTACTTAGATGTATACACACTGTTTTTAGAAGAGTTCAAGAATTTCTTCAAAGACTCAATAAGCAGCAGTTATTTTTAAAGTGTGCTAAATCCACATAGGCTAAGAAACTTCCAAAACTAACTGTACAAAGTTAAATATTTACTGACTACTTTCCAAAAGAGTAACATATGTCTGACCATATTTCCCATCATCTCTGCCTTGATACTCATGGCTCCCAACTTATTCTTCTCATCAACACTCATTATATAGATAGTTATCCACTGGACTACTTGAGATATGAAATATAAGTACATTGTAAGTAACAAAACCAAGATTCCAATGTTATTTTAACCTTAATAAAGCATTCAGCAAAAACATCACAATTCCAGTACATAAATAAATAGCAACAACAAAAAACTCTCAATGCTTCACAATATATCAAGTTAAATATTCTGTTACAATGCCATGATGGCCTATGGCAATTATAATAACCTGACCAAAGACTCAGTTGAAATGAGAACAATAATATGTCAACTATTTTTCATTATTTAATAGTCTCAAACTCATTCTAAAAAAAAAAGAAACCAAAATTTAAAACACTAGAATCAGACCATAATTTTATACAACTAGGGAAACTCTTCTTATTCAATGTGATAAATTATGGTGATCTAAGAAACTATAACTGGGAAATGCTATTAAACTGCATTCCAAGAATAAAAACAGTGATCATGTACTCTTTTTCAAAGTCAACCCAGAATTAGACAACATAAACTAATTTACAACACAAATCATGTGCCAAACCTATACTATGGAAGTCTCACAGAAGAAAAGAGAAATTTCCAGCCAAGGTCAGAGTCCTGGAAAATATTAATGTGTTCCAACTTGTGTCTTATAGAAGACTGGAGATGACAGTATGAGGAAGGTGACCCCAGACAGAGCCTGCAGGACTCCTTAGTGAAGGAGACAAAGCTAAGAGTCCAAGGCAGCTAGAGAGGGGATAGCTGCAAGGTGAACAAATTCCAGAGAAATGCAGAGTTCCTCTTCAGTATTGAGCAAGAAACTACTGTAATCAGGGAAAGATTTATCCCAAAGGATTAGAGGAACACTATTCAGCCTGGGAATAGTGTCTGGTCCCACTAGCCAGACAAGGAAAACTCATAATTCTGAAAGCACTGAGTATTAAGGGCCTTGCTTCATTACTGGGAAATAATAAGCCCTAGATTAAATGTTGCTCTAGGCCCATCTAACAAAGATTAAGAGCAGGAGTCAAATGACTTGAGCTTATTATGACAGATAATTTCCAATTAAGTTAACCATGTCCCTAAACAAAGCTCAAGAATATTTATAGAAATGCAAAAATATTGAGCATTTAACAAAATAAAATTCATAATATCTAGTATCCAAAGATTGTCAGACATGGAAAGATGTAGAAAAATAAAACTCATAATTAGTAGAAAAACCTATTGATCAAAATCTACCAAGATTTACAGATGTAAATCTGACACAGATGTAAGAAACAGACAAGGGCATTAAAAGTTATTATATTATTAAAAGTTACCTACCCAATTGAAAAATGGGCAGAAGATCTAAGTAGAAATTTCTCCAAAAGACATACAGACAGCCAAAAAGCACATGAAAATATGCTCAACATTCCTAATTATTAGAGAAATGCAAATCAAAACTACAATGAAGTATCACCTTACACAATTCAGAATGGATAGCACTGGAGTTCCCAATATAGCTCAGTGGAAATGAATCCAACTAGGAACCATGAGGTTTTGGGTTTGATCCCTGGTCTCGCTCAGTGGGTTGAGGATCTGGTGTTGACATGAACTGTTATGTCACAGACATGGCTTGGATCTGGCATTGCTGTGGCTCTGGCATAGGCTGGCAGCTACAGTCCCGATTAGACCCCTAGTCTAATCCATATGCTGCAGGTGCAGCCCTAAAAAGACAAAAGACACACAAAAAAATGGATATCATCAAAAAGTCTACCAACAATAAATGCTAGAGAGGGTGCAGAGAAAAGGGAACCCTCCTACACTGCAGGTGGGAGTGTAAATTGGTACAACCACTATGGAGAACAGTGCAGAGGTTCCTTAAAACACTAAAAATAGAGTTACCTTGTGATACAACAACCCCACTCCTGAGTTTATATCCAGAGAAAAGTCTAATTCAAAAATCTCCCCAATGTTCATCACAGCACTGTTTACAACAGTGAAGACATGGAAGCAACATAAATGGACATCAACAGAGAAATGACTAAAGACTATCTGGTATATATATACCATGGAATGTTACTCAGCCATAAAAAGAGTGAAATAATGCCATTTGCAGCAACATGGATGGACCTAGAAATTTCATACTAAATCAGGTAAATCAGACAAAGAAAAACAAATATTATGTGATATTATTTATGTGTGGAATCTAAAGAAATGATACAAATGAACTTATTTAAAAAACAGAAACAGACTCACAGACATAGAAAATAAACTTATGGTTTTCAAAGGGGTAAGGTGCAAAGGAGGGATAAATTAGGAGTTTGGAATTAACATATACCCACTACTATATATATAGCAGATAATCCAAAAGGACCTAAGAGAATCAACAAAGATCATAAGAGAATACTACAAGCACCTATACGCCAATAAAATGGGCAACCTAGAAGGAATGGGAAAATTCTTAGAAAGGTAAAACCTCCCAATACTGAACCAGGAAGAAATAGAAAATATAAACAGACCAGTTACAAGCACTGAAATTAAATCTGTGATTTAAAAATTCCCAACTATCAAAACTCCAGCATGATATAGTTTCACAGGAGAATTCTACCAAATATTTAGAGAAGATTTAACACCTATCCCTCTGAAACTACTCCAAAAAATCTATGGAGGAAGGATACTTCTGAATTTATTCTATGAGTCCACAATCACCCTGATATCAAAGCAGACAAAGACATCACACACACACACACACATAAAATCACAGGCCAGTATCAACAAAATAGTAGCAAACTAAATCCAATGATACACCATGATCAAGTGGGATTTATTCCAGGGGTGCAAAGATTTTTCAATATCTGCAAATCAAGCAATGTTATACATGAAATTAACAAACTGAATAATAAAAACTATATAATCATCTCAATAAATGAAGGAAAATCTTTTGATAAAATTCAACATACATTTATGATAAAAACTCTCCATAAAGTGGGCATATACAGATGATATCTCAACTTAATAAAGGCCATATGTGACAAACCCACAGCTAACAACCTACTCAATGGTGAAAAGCAGAAAGCACATTTCCTCTAAGATCAGGAACAACACCAGTGATAATAAGAACACTTTTAGAGCAGCCATGAGGGAAAAAAAGACATTTATACACCCAGAAATAGAAGTAAGTATGACAGCAGATTTTTTATCAGAAGCAATACAAGCAAGAAGAGAGCAGCAATATCTTTAAAGTACTTTGAATTGTCAACATAGAATTCTATGTCAAGTGAAAATATCTTCAAAAACAAAAGTGAAATTAAGTGTTCTCACACATAAAAAGCTTAAAGAATGTTAAAGAAAAGCCTTCAGGCAAAAGAAAAACCACACCAGATTGAAGTATGGATCATCCTAAAGGAAGGAAGAGTAATAGAAATGATGACCACAAGGGTAAATCTATATGATATTTGTTTCTTATTACTTAAATTTCTTTTGATAATTCTTTAAAGAAAAAATACAAAGGTTTACAACAAGTATAAGTAAAATATATTGACAACACTAACAAAGGACAGGACAGGGAGAAATGTTAAACAAAATATTGTAAAGTTCTTATACTATATATAAGTGGCATAGTATCATTTGGAAGATAGTTAAAGGTGTATGCTGTCAAAGCTAAAGAAACCCCTTTAAAAAATGTACAGCAATGAAAGAAATTAAATGGAATCATAAAAATACTCAGTCCAAAAGATATCAGATAAAAAAGAAAAAGAACAAAAAGACAAATAGAAAATAAACAGTAAAGTTACATATTTGAGCCTAATTATATCTATTTATCTGTCTATCTAGTCTCAACACCTGCATTAAAAGGCAGAAATTTTCAGATGGATACAAAAGCAAAAGTCAATTAAAAGAAATGCACTATAAAGACACAAATATGTTAAATACAAAATAATGGGAAAATATGCATCACATTTTAATACTAGTCAAAAGAAAGGTGAAGTGGTTTATTTAATATTAAGTTAGATTAAAGAGCAAAAAATACTATGAGAGACAAAGAAAGTCATTTCATATGAAAAAGGATTCAGTCCATCAAGAGTACAGAAGAATCCCTAAATATTTATGTAACTATAAAACTGCATCAAAATATACAAGGCAAAAAAATGACAGAATTCCAGAGAAATAGACTAATCTATAATTTCAGATGTTGGTTTCAAGACCCCACTTTCCACATGAGAATAAAGAGAAAATCAGCCAGAATAACAATTGTAGCTAGCATGATCTAATGGTCATTCATAGAACACTCCAACCAACAAAAGAATACACATTCTTTCCAAGTACATACAAAACATTTACCAAAATAGACCATATTCTGAGCTATAAATCAAGTCTCAATAAATCTAAATGGATTCAAGTCATATAGAGTAAGCTCTCTGACCACAATGAAATTAAATTATAAATTATTAACAAAGACATCTGTAAAAATTCTCCACTACTTGAAAACTAGTATACATGTAAACAACCCATGGGTCAAGAATAAAATCAAGAGAAATTTAGAAGTATTTTGTTTTCATCCAAAACCAGCAAAATACACATGGGACATTCTCTAGGATAGATCACATTCTGGGCCACAAATCAAGAAATGCATGGAACTGGAAGTCTCATACATTGCTGGTGGTAATGTGAAATGATACTACCACCTCATATAATAATTTGGCAATTTCTTAAAATTTAAATATATAGGTACCTTATGATCTAGCCATTCTTTCCTAGGTATTTACTCAAGAGAAAAGAAAGAGTATGTTCATACTAAGACTTGAACATGAATATTCAAAGAAGCTTTATTTATAGTGGTCAAAAACTAAAAACATTCTAAATGTCTACCAACAGGCACATGAAAAAACAAATCATGGTATTTCTACCAAGGGCATACTACCCATTAACAGAAAGGAACAAGCTATTATGTGCAATGACATAGATGAAATCAAAATAACTATGCTGAATGAAAGAAGCCATAGGAAAAAAAAGAAAAAGAAAAGAGCCATAATGTGTGATCCCATTTATATAAAACTAGAAAATGAGAACTAGTCTATAATGATAATAATAATAATAAAAGATGGGTGGTTGTCTTGGGAGGTTGCCAGGAAACAGGGAGAGGTTGGAGAGATGATCATGAAATTTCTGGCATGATGGTTTTGTTGGAATATACACATTTCAAAATTTACCAAATTGTACATTTTATATACATATACAGTTTGTTTTATGTCAATTATACTTCAAAAAATTGTTTTTAAAAATCCTAGAAGGGGAGTGATAATAAAAATTTTAATGCAGAAAAATAATCACAAATATTAAGTGTATTTCTATGATATTACCTGTTTCCCTCAATATTATATCATACTCTGTTGGAATTAACTTGAGTTTTCAACATACATTCTGAGCAAGTAATAGCAAAAACATAATAGAGCCCTGAATCAAACTTTAATAACTGTACACAGAAATTATTTTTAAATAGTGAATTCCTTTGGTGCAAAAAGAAAAAGAAATTTGTTAATTCACAGTATTTGAGGTTTTTTTTTTTTTAATGACATTAATCTAGAGTTCCCTAGTGACTTAGAAGTTAAGGATCTGGTATTGTCACTGCTATGGCTCAGGTCACTGCTGGCCCAGGAACTTTTGGATGCTGTGGGTACAGCCAAAAAATAAATAAAGTAAATAAATATTAAAAGACATTAATCTCTGCAGAAATTTAAAAAAAAATCTACTCATATTGGTGAAAAGAAAGGCAATACTCTGGTTCTTAGACTAAGAAATTATTTCAGGTACAGCACCATTAGAAAAAAAACATACTTTTGCTTCCCTTGAGTCCTTTCAGTTTACATTTTTTCCCCTTTTTTGGTGCACCCTCAGTATATAGAAGTTCCTGGGCCAGGGATTGAATCCATGCCAAGGCAGTGACCCAATCTACTACAGTGATTGTACTACTACTACAATCATGCTTAACCTGATGAGCCACAAGAGAACTGCCCTTCTCTTTTTTTTTTCACTCCACACTTTAAAAATCATTGCAGTGAGTACACTGCAGTCATATAAGAAGGAGAATGTTATTACTTTTTATATGCTTCTATTGGTTGAGGTATTGCTCATATTATTGGTTGCAGTTTTTTGTTTGGAAAATATTTTTCAGCAACATTTTTCAATTAAATTCTGAGATACATATCATTTGCATTTAATTGTAAATGTAATTTATTTGAATTTCAGGCAACTCAATCATGTTTCAATAAAAATTTCAATAAATATAAGAAGAACAGCAGAAAGAATCTGTTAAAATCATCTGATTTAACTTCCAAGGAACATCTCTCATACAAAAACAACCTCCCCTTGCCACACAAGGCCAGGTAATTTTTTTTTTTAAATTTGAATGAATAAAAGAAATAAGCAGTTTTGATTTCATGGTATCTTTCTGTAACTTTCAGTTTCTAAAGAAACATATGCACAAGGAATAATTTTAAGGCAATTTTATTCCAAAAGTTCATTAATATTTTTTTTTGTAAAAACTAAACTTATAACAGTAGTCATAACAATGAGGGCATTTCAATTTTATGAGGTATATGCAAATGAAATTATTACATCACTCTGTGTGTATGCATGGCCTATATACAGAAAAAAAAGGAACACCAATATTCTGGGATCTTATTTTAAAAAACACTGACTTAAGTCATCAAAGAAAGAATTCCTATAATTTCCTCCCATCATCAACATCTATAGCCATAATTTCCTCTTTAACATTTCCACTCAAAGCTAATCCTTCTACTTGTGTGAGTACACTAGATAATATATTCATCCACACTAACCTTGAGATCCTGCTCGATTACTCCATCTATCATCACTCTATATTATTTAGCTTTTTCTAAAATTCATACTCTTTCCCCACTAAAATATAAACATATCCAAGTATTGGTACCTTAAAAAATGGGAATGAGGGAGACACTTCATTCAACCCATGTCTCCCAGGAATACTTTCTTTCTCTACTGCCTCATGACCTATCATCATCATTTAGTCTATGCTATAAAATCTATAAATCCTCTTTTACAATAATATTCTTGATTAAATTGCCAAAGGCTTCTATCATTTTCTATCCAGAGGCACATCTTTGTCATTTTACCAGACTCTTCCCTTTTCTTGAGAAACTTTACTTTTCTCTTTACTCTTCAGGATGCAAGTTTAAATAATCAATCAAGAGGGCAGTCAAGAAGGTATACTGAAGTCCAGTCAAATAGTCAAATCTCACAGGTTTCAAGAAGAAGGCCTCTCAAGGGGCTTTTTGAAGAGGCCATTTTCATGGTTCATAAAATTTTTACTCCACTAATTGTGTGTGTGTGTGTGTGTGTGTGTGTGTGTGAGAGAGAGAGAGAGAGAGAGAGAGAGAGAGAGAGAGAGAGAGGGAGAGGGAGAGGGAGAGGGAGAGGGAGAGGGAGAGGGAGTATTTTCTAACAGGAATTAAATAGTTTATTAGTATATGGAAAAATAGATCAGGATAAATGAGATGATACACAAGCATTCTGAACAGCTCTGATATTTTCAATATTAACAGATACTTCAATACACTTAAAATAGTAACAGGTATCAAAGACATCAAAATGAAGCTGTTGAGCATCAATGACTTTATCTTATTAATACCATAGCAAAGCCACTTACCTGCAGTTAAGAACAAGATATAGACTATACTTTCCCTAAACATTTATATTTATAAACTAGTACTCTGAAAGAAACATTACCATGACTTCTGCAATTATCCTATAAAAAGAAAAAAGTACAAGCATTTCTCATTTTCTAGAATTACTGCAATATCTCAAAAGCCTTCTTTATAATGATTTTCTAAAAAGCAAACCCTGTCTTCACACAAAAATGCACTCTTTTTACAATGCACATACATATACCACACACACACACAACACAAAGTCTGGTTGAAAAGTTTCGAGGAAAAAGTAATTTAAAAAGCTCCATCCCAATGACATGAATATATTGTAATTATTCTTTGCCTTCTGGCAGTGTTCACAGATCTCTTCTCTTTTATTATTCTTTTTTTTTACCACTTGTTCTCAAATTTTCTTCTCTAAGGAACTCATGACTATATTCAAAACCTTCAGAACCTGGTATTCTTCTCTGCCCTTCTAGGCTATCATAGCAAATTCTGACAAGGTTAAAAAATATATATTAAAAAATCAGTCAGTTCATGATATTAACTTTGTAAAATCTAAATTAAAGACATCATATTAGTTTTTGTCCACATTACATTACCATTCTCAGTTTCAAACTCTTGAAAAATATATTGTTAATATATTTTCCAACAAAACAAAATTATATACAAACACATCTTAATTCTCCAAATAAAAAGCTTAAACTTTTTAATCACACAGGCCACTATTGATTTCCAGCTACTTAAGGGCCTAAACAGGACAAAAGAAAAGAATGATAAACCTGAAAATGATATGAACAAACAAAAGAATAGATAAAAAAAGGAAATATAAAAATGATGAAAAATTATATATATCAGGTGACATCTTAAAAAATACTAACAAAAAACTCAAAAAGCACACAAAACTATGACTAGTTAACAAAAATAATAGTGAACATTTATAAAAATTTGTCAAATTTCACTCATACTTATAAATCAAAGAAAGCTCTGTTTATCAACTATGAAATGATGGTAAAGATTAAAAAGCTCAATATACTATTGGCAAGTAAGAGAAAAGTCATTCTCATACGTGACTGGTAGGAGTGTAGACTAGTTAATACAACAAAATATATAAACATAATTCCACTCCCTGGAATTTATTTTATAGCTATGTTCACATAGTATGCAAAAATGCACAAACAAAACTATTACTATAGTAGTAATCAGAGCAATACAAGCTACTTAAAGTCCATCAATAGGAAACTGATGAGAAATATCTGCTTTCCTCTAAGTTTTACATCAGAATATTAAAAAGACTTTGAAATGAAAAAAAGCATAGACATATGGGCTGATGTGAAAATATCTTTAAGATACACTGAATGGAAAAAAAACCAATATTCAGAATAATACAGTCATCTGTTGGTATATTCTAGGACCCACTACAGATGCTGAAATCTTCAGATGCTCAAGTCCTTTACATAAAATGGTAGTCAGCCCTTTGGTATCCATTGAATCCCTATCCTTGGATTCCACCAACCATGAATTGAAAATATTTAGAAAAAAATATTCCATAAAGTTCCAAAAAACAAACCTTGAGTTTGCCAAGAGCTCAACTATTTACATAAACTTACATTGTATTTATAACTATTTACATAGTATTTACATTATATTGGTTATTATAAATAATCTAGAGGTGACAAATTATATGAAAGAATGTGTATAGGTAATATGTAAACATTATGCCTTTTTATATATGGGACTTGAGCATCTGTGTTTTGGGGATCATGGAATAACAAGAGATGACTAACTATATATATTATCTCTTAGCCAGGAAATGGCTAAGTTACATAAACTTGCCAGATAAAATATATGACACCTAGCTAGATTTTAATTTCAGGTAAAAATAAAATTGCTTTTGAGTTTGAGTATGTCCAAATATTGCAAGGGACTTCCTTTTCTTTATTTGCTAAATCTAACAACCCGACTTACATAATGCTTCAAGTTTCAAAACCTCATTTGCCTCAGTTTCCACATCTGGAAAATGCCAAGTTCAGTCTATGATCTCTTCTAGTTCTAAAATCACTTCTATGGCTTTTTTTCTAGTTCTAAAATTCATTGGTTCTAAAGCTCCCAGAATTCTGGCATTTTAAAACAAATTCAACATATACCCACAATAATGTTCAGACATTAAAAGTTCCTAACAACCCTTCACTGAGTCTTTCCACTCCCTGAAAACAGGCATTCTTCAAGGTCCTACCTACCCTTGGTCTCTTACTTTATACTACTTGACATGCTCAGGATATCTTTTTCATTTAATGTATATATGTGGATGATTCCTAGATTGTTATTTCCTTCTCCAGTCAATCATGGAATTCATGGAAAGCCCCCAAACACCTGTAATATCAAAATTTAAATGGCCAACAAAGAATATTATCTTCTGACCCAAAAATAAACTTTTTATTGTGTGCCTGTAATGCAGTATATCTATCAGAGTGCCTGTAATATGTTGTACACTGTATTAGAGTATATCAGCATACATATCATGTATTACATATCTACAATACAATGTAAAACATGAAGCAACTATAGAATCAGAAGGAATATTAACATCCTTACATACTCTAGTAGCTGCAAAGACTGACCAAATATTAAGCCAACCCAGATTATATCAAGAAGTAAGAGCCTTATTCCACCAGTGACTGGCAACTGAAAATAGTCTATCTTCCAGAGTACCTGGAGTGAAGCCTGGACAATTATATATGTATCCTTAGACATTTTCTAATCCCTGTCACATTTATCCAGTCAATACAACTGGATTTCTCCTTTGGTTTCCTGGGAGAAAAGCCTGAACTTGAACCAGAGCCCATTTGACTGGGTCTCCTAACATTTAGTCCAGATTTTCCCAGCAGCCACTACCAGTTGAAAGCTACACACTGTGCTCTATAATCCACAGCTTCAGATGGAGTCACTAACAAAAGCAATCTACCAGACTCATGACACAAAATCACAATGCTTATACCTACTATGAATGCCAACAGTGAATTCTATTATTTCCCCAAACCTCTTCCTTTAGTATCTCCTTCATTTGGTGATATTTTTTAAATATACTTTAATGATCATTCAAGTATAAACTAGTCATTATCCTTTGGACACTCTTTTTTTTTTTAATGGCTATATCAAACTCTGGCTAAATCAATTTTCCTGAGTTTGATCCCACTCAACCTGGATTTCCTGATCTACTGATTCAACTTTATATATAAATTCTACAGGAACAAACATAATAAAACCAGTATTACCTATTTTCCTAATTATTACAGATACTACCACTATCCTAACTATATTTTACATTCAAAACTCTAACATTAGCTTTAAAACCTGTCAACTGTCAAAGTGGATTATTTCTTTTTTTTTTTTTGTCTTTTGTTGTTTTTGTTATTGTTGTTGTTGTTGCTATTTCTTGGGCTGCTCCCATGGCATATGGAGGTTCCCAGGCTAGGGGTTGAATCAGAGCTGCAGCCACCGGCCTACACCAGAGCCACAGCAACGCTGGATCCGAGCCGCATCTGCAACCTACACCACAGCTCACGGCAATGCCGGATCGTTAACCCACTGAGCAAGGGCAGGGACGGAACCCGCAACCTCATGGTTCCTAGTCGGATTCGTTAACCACTGCGCCACGACGGGAACTCCGGATTATTTCTTTTGTTACAAAACACACACCAAAATTCATGCTTCCCTCTGTAAAAAGATATTTTTTACTCTGTAAAAAGATATTTCACATATCTTTTTCACTTCATATTTGGGCTACAGCAGCATGTTTTCTTTTATTCTCCCAGGCCTTCAGTAGATATGCAATATTTACAGTTATGATTACACTTAACAATGCAGCAATTTCCTTTGAAAATACTATGAAAACAGTAACAAAATCTACCAAAATATTTCCTGTCATATATCCATTTAAAAGAACTGCTCATTTACTATTTTAGACTGTAAAAAAGCAACATTTGAGAAAATATAGCTACTGAATTCTCCCAGCTTTTTGTTAAACTGTGAAATAAAATGCAATTCATAAAATTAAACTTTACTGAACTGTTAAATATGCATATCTTATCACTCTCATCAAATTAAAAACTAGAAAATCATCTCACATCTAATTAATAACTGATGTTCTAAAAATACAGTTCAGTTCCTTGAATCATCTGGACCTTAATATTAATTTATCAGTTTAAAAAAAATGACAAAATTGCCAGCAAGTAAAGACTCTGTGTCCTGCAGATGTTCTTTTTTCAGAGAGTCATATTCCAAAATTTCATCCCGTGATTTTTCTCTCCTGTCTTCTGAAATGTGTTCATGGTTAATACTGTGACTTTTTTCTACTGGTTTTCAATTTGAATGTTTCCTATCTCCTTCTCTTCCATCAGGTCAGCTCCAAAATGATAAAATTTCTTCACTCTTTTCTGTGGGTTTTCAGAAACCACAATGCACAGAATCCTGAATGACCAGTGTTAAAGCTGAACTAGATGGTTCAAAATTTCTGTGCTTGCTATGAAATGACAGTTCTTTATCATCAGAGGGTCTTAATAATTTAGATCTCAAATTTTCAAGAGAAGAAAATTCTTGATTTTGCCTTGGATTGGATTTTCTTCTACATGTTTCTGACCCAGATCTATTGTCTTTTTCATCACCACTAAACTTATCTTTTTTGATATTATTCACAATACCTGTTGTAACATATGTATCTTTTGAACTTTTATTATATTTCACCAAGTCTGATTTTCTACATTCTTGATGACTTTGTGTTCTATCTGAGTATGTTGTTTTCCTCTACCACTCTCATCTACAATATTCTTTCATAAATGCAGTTTTTTCAGCTTCTTTTAATTTCAACTGAAATATTTCCTTTGACTACAAAGGAGAAAATTAAACAAGATATTTAAATTTAAAAATGGCTCAATGATTTGTACCCCACATGCCACTATGCCATGATAAACTAGCATATGGCAGAAGGAAATAAAAACCTGACAAAGGGGAATAAATGACTCATACAACTATCTTACTGGATATTGGCTTAAATATGTTCCCCCAAATTCATATGTTGAGCCTCTAACCTCTAGTACCTCAGAATGTGACAACATTTACATACAGGTTCTTTAAAGAGGTGATTAAGTTAAAATAAGTCCTTAGGTTAGGCCCTACTCTACTATGACTGATGGCCTTGTAAGAAGAAATTCAGACACATAAAGAGATATAAGAAATGCACACACAGAGAGAAAAGACCATATGAGGATAGAGCAAGAAGGCAGTCATTTATGAATCAAGAAGAGAGGCCTAGGAAGAAACCAAACCTGCTAAGACCTTGACCTTGGACTTTCATTCACCTGAACTGTGAGATAATAAATTTCTGTCATTTAAGCTTGTGGAACTGTACCATGGGAGCCCTACCAAGGAAAGAGATTATTCTAAAATGAAAACTTCTTTAAAAATGAATAATCAATGAAAAATTAGAAAATGACAAAAAATTCTGACAGCTCAAAAGGAGTCACTTAGGATAAATGCCCAGCACTAAAACAAAATATAATACAAGAAAACAGTAAAGACACTTTTTTAAATTTCCTACTCTCAGTGAGATTCAAGAGGTTACTATACTGTTAAAACAAAATAGACTCTCATGAAAAAAAGAACAGAAAGAATGACCTGTAAATAAAACTTTCTTCAAAAATATGCACATATTCAGCAGAAGAATAGAAAGAATTGAATCCAAATTTATGATCCATCAGACACAACTTAGAATAGATTTACAATGAGATCCTGCTGAATATCATTGAGAACTTTGTCTAGATACTCATGTTGCAACAGAAGAAAGGCTGGGGGAAAAATGTAATTGTAATGTATACATGTAAGGATAACCTGACCCCCTTGCTGTACAGTGGGAAAATAAATAAAATAAAATAAAATAAAATAAATAAATAAAAACAAATTTATGATCCAACTAGCTTAAGTTATAGGGAAAAGACACTTGGAGAATTAATTGTAGAGAATCTAATATGCATATACTAGTACTTTTGGAAAGAAAAGCACAAATGACAGAAGTATTAATCAAAAAAAAAAAAAAGGAAAATTTCCTCAGCTAAATTTTCAGATCCAAAGGACTCATCCAGTAGCCTTAGAGGAGAAAGTGAAGAATACAAAAATTCATACATAAGAAATCCTAATTCCTGAGTCTCAAAATTCATGCAGGAAAAAAAAAATTTCTTCACAAAGACTGGATCAGGGGAAGGCAGAAGTATGAGCATGTAAATGAATGGGAGTTGGTAAATAACACTTCACCCACAAAGGAAAGAAAGACTGTTAGCAACTCTTCACTTATGATAATAAATGCTAGAGGATAAAGGAATAAGGATCAAATTTTGCAAAATAAATTATAATGTTATAATTCTATATACAGAATTCAATTCAGTCAAATTAATCTTCCTTGACATGAACAAAAGAAAGACATTTTCCAAAATACAAGAAATCAGAAAAATAAATCACCTATTAATTCTGAGGGAAAAATTACTCAAGATCAACTAGCCAAACCATAAATGAATTAGGGCAAAGATCTCTGAAAAAAAGGAAGGTACACTATGAACCAAATGGCAAATATAATGGTTAAATCTAAATAATTATTCTTGTAGTTGTGAAGAATACAATTGTCAAGAATAACATGCATATTTTTAAATTTTAGAATAAACTAATTAAAATTTCAATGTTTTTCAGTAAAATCTGAGTTGAAATAGAAAGTTATCATCTTAGTCTAGGCAGAGATAATCCATTATATTTCATTTTTTCATATTATTTTAAAAATATAGGTTTAATATGTTTCTTGAATTTTATGACAATATGAATAAAATTAAAAAGATGGAAATATTTTCACAACTCAAGCATTGCCTCATAGGAATCTTTCTTCTTTCTTGGTGATATATAAAATAATAATGTATCTACAATTCATGGCTTCTATGGTTCAACAAAATACGGTAATTAATAAAAACAACAAAAACAGCAGCTACCACAATTTATCCAATGCTTATTGTCTTACATATTTTGTATCATTTACATGGGCCCTACAAACAATGCCTAGGTTCAAATCTACTCATGAACTATGTAATCTTGTTTATTAAACTCTGACTCAACTTTCTCATTTATAGAATAAGAATAATGGTACAATTATGAGTATTAAATAAGTTTAATTATACATGAATTATTTTAACAGTGATGGGAAGATGAAAAGCATTCAAATTATTATTAATGCTCACCAAAATTCTATGAGATTAATACTAATAGTAATGCTTTTAAAATGAGAAATAAAAAAATGAACCTAAGTTCTCACAAAAAGAGTAACAAACCTGATATTAAAATTCATGACTATTTGACTACAACGTCAATGTTTTTAACTACTATGTCAAAATGCTTTACTCAGTGATTCTTTTTTTTTTTTTGTCTTTTTGCTATTTCTTGGGCCGCTCCCGTGGCATATGGAGGTTCCCAGGCTAGGGGTCCAATCGGAGCTGTAGTCTCCGGCCTATGCCAGAGCCACAGCAACGTGAGATCCGAGCCGCGTCTGCAACCTACACCACAGCTCACGGCAATGCCAGATTGTTAACCCACTGAGCAAGGGCAGGGACTGAACCCGCAACCTCATGGTTCCTAGTTGGATTCGTTAACCACTGCGCCACAACGGGAACTCCTTACTCAGTGATTCTTACTGTTCTAGAGCATTAAGAAATAACATAAAACTTCATAATTCAAATAGTAAACTTATAATAACCCCTCAAAAAACATAGAAAGAAAACTAAAGGCCATATACAAGTACAAAGACATAAATTCAAAATAAAGTATGAATAAATTTAATTCTGTAGTATATGAAAGGAAATGCCATGATCAAATAGGAATTAAAGAATCCAAGAATGGTCTAACCTTGATTAAGAAGATGTGGTACATATAGAAGGGAACACTATTCAGACATAAAAAAGAGCAAAACAATGCCATTTGCAAGGACATGGATACAACTAGACATTCTCATACTAAGTGAAGAAAGCCAGAAAGAGAAAGACAAATACCGTATGATATCACTTATATATGGAACCTAAAATATGGCACAAATGATCTTATCTGTAAAACAGAAACAGACTCACAGACAAAGAGAATGGATTTGTGATTACAAAGGTGGGTGGGAGAGGGAGGAGAATGGACTAGGAGTGTGGGGTTTAGAGATGAAAACTATTACATTTAGAATGGATAAGCAAAGACATCATACTGTATAGCACAGGGAATTATATCCAATCTCTTGGGATAGACCATGATAGACAATAGTACAAGAAAGGAAATTATATATATATATATACATAATGCATATATATATATATATCTGGGTCACTTTGCTGTACAGCAGAAATTGGCACAATGTAAATCAACTATAATAAAATTTAAAAAAATCAAGAATGGTCCAACATTATGAAAATGTATAAAGCAAATCATCTCATTAAAAAATAAAAGAGGAGTTCCCATCATGGCTCAGAGGTTAAGGAACCTCACTAGCATCCATGAGGATGCAGGTTTGATACCTGAGTTAAGGATCCAGCATTGCTGTGAGCTGTATGTAGGTAGCTGATGTGGCTTGGATCCTGAGTTGCTGTGGCTGTGGTGCAGGCTGGGCAGCTACAGCTTCCAACTGGACCCCTAGCCTGGGAACCTCCATATGCCATGGGTGCAGCTCTAAAAAAAAGTGAAAATAAAATTAAAAGTCTACCAAAAATTATTCTGTAAAAATTAGATACCCATTCCTAAATTAAAAGCAAAAGCAAATTAATAAAAAAGCACCTTTGAAAAAACTTTGAGTACAAACTTTTATAAATATGATAGACTTCATCCTAAGTGCAGAAAGTTATCATTTAAACAGAAAGAAAACTGGCCTCCAATGTTTTTATCAAAGTTCCAGAATTCTACTTCAATAACATGAGGAAGTTTAAATACTGTAATACTGAGTGGGAAAAAAACAAAATAATCACCATTTGTATGTAACTATTTTTCCCATAACAGAATTGTTGAAAAAAAAATCTTTAGATTTAATGATAAGAGCTTAAAAAATTGGCAGACAGCACAAGGCAAGTCAGAAAACATGGAAAGAAAGATTCAATATACAATTTAAAAAAAGAATCTTAAGGATACATGCATAACTGAATGGAGACATTTGAAGAGCATAAATGAAAATTTGAATTGAGGAATACCTAGTATTTTAGGACGAGATGATTGAACATTACAAGGGCATTTAGGTTTGGTTTTATCTATACATTTAAGTTTTGCTTTTTTTTTTCTTTTTTTTAGGGCTGCACCTGTGGCATATGAAAGTTCCCAGGCTTGGGGTCCAGTCAGAGCTACAGCTTCCAGCCTATACCACAGCCACAGCAACTCTGGATCCTAGCCCCTTCTGTGACCTTACACCACATCTCATGGCACTGCTGGATCCTTAACTCAGGTATTGAACCTGCATCCTCATGGATACTAGTGAGGTTCCTTAACCTCTGAGCCATGATGGGAACTCCTCTTTTATTTTTTTAATGAGATGACTTGCTTTATACATTTCCCTAATGTGGGACCATTCTTGATTGAAAAAAAAAAAAGAATCTGGCTCATGGCAACACTGGATCCTTAACCCACTGAGCAGGACCAGGGATTGAACCTGCATCCTCATAGATACTAGTTGGGTTCATTACTGCCAAGCCACAACTGGAACTCCCTAATTAATTAAATATAAATCAAAATGCTAAAAAGAGGTGTAAATCCATAATGTATTCTGGAAAATGGTTTTGTCCAGCTTAAACTTGACAAAATTGTTTATAAATTTAACAAAACATGTATGAAGGTAAAATTATTGTTTAATGATTAAAAAGGAAGACTTACACTGTCATAATTGATAAAAAAATCAATAAAATAGATTTGAGAATAAGAACAGACTGATTTTATAAAAGATGAGGTAATATATTATAAATACATCATTTCAAATTAGTGGGAAAAGAATAATTAATTTGATATATTGTAAACAACTATCTAAAGACTTAGGGAAAGCTAAATGCCTACTTTAAACCATATGGAAATATGAATTTCCAAAAAATTAAAGGTATGCATAAAAATAAAACAGAACATAATTCTCAAAGGAAATATAGGTATACTTTTTTATGAACTTTGGAGTGCAGAAGCTTGTGAATTAATTATACCAAGAATATTAAGTCATAAAGGAAAAACCTGATGGGTTTTGTTAGGTAAAAATGCTTAAAATTTATCCTTAGCAAATATAAATAAAGTAAAAAAAAAACATGAAACAGGAACAAACGAAGAGATTTAGTAAAAGTTCTTAAATCAACATAATTAGGGAAAAATGGGTAAATACTATCAATAATCAAATGAAAAACTTCCAGTTTACTAGTAAGCAAATATATAAAATTAAATGTAAAGAAAAAATCTGTTTACCAATCACAGCACAGACTGAAAAGAATAATCCTACTACTGAAAATCATGATTAGGATTTGAGTTATACTCTCATTAAAATGATGAAAGTCATATTAATGAAAGTATAACTTCTACAATATTTCTTTAGAGAAATTCTCCTATATATACATCTCACTTTATATGTCTCTATTCTTTAAGAAAGCAATTTCATTTTTAGTAATTCACTTAAGAAAATAACCAGATAAGTACACAGAATACATTGGAAAAGATGGTCAGCACAGTGCTGTTGTAACAGGGGAAAACATATAAACATATATTGTCCCTCCGCTGGCAATTAACTACATAAATAATGATAAAACTATATAAATATATATGTATATATTAAGAGATCATTAAAATGTTTATATTTACTGGCCCAAATTTTGTCTGTTTTGGTAAGTGAAAAAAGCACTTGTGTTCTACTAACCAACTTTTATAAAACTGTTTATTTATAAAACTATATATAAAACTATATATATATATATATAAAACTATTTATAAAACTGTTTATTTTAAAAACTGTTTATTTTAAAATAAACAGAAAAAAATCAAAAAATATACCAAAACATTAACAAATATTCTTTTAAGATTTAACATTTCCAACTTTGTTTGCCTATATTCTCAAAAGTGAAAAGTAAAGTTTCTCAAGAAAAGGGAAGAGTCTGGTAAAATGACAAAATCTTCATCTGTTCTAAATCTTATAATAGGACATCAATAGAAACTGAAACAGAAAGATTACACACCCATGGTGAAGAGTGGAGCTGGTTCTAAAATATCATACATCTGAGAAGGGATTAAGATGGTGGAATAGAAGGACTGGAGCTCAACTTCTCTCCTAAAAACAACAAAATTCACAACTAAAGGCTGAGCATTCTTCACCCAAATGGACTGGAAACCTTAAAAAAGATATCCTACTCCAGAAGACAAAGACGAGGACACATCAAGAGGTAGGAGGGGTGATTTCACAATAAAAACAACCCCATAGCTCCTGGATGGAAAGCCCCACAGACTGGAAACTAACTGGTTCAAAGAGACTCACCTACAGGAGAGTTCTGAAATCCACATCAAACTGTCATGTGTGGGGATCTGGCACTGGGAGAAAGAGCCCCTGGAATATCTGGCATTGAAGGCCAGTGGGGCTTGTGCACAGTAGTTCCATGGGACTGAGGGAAACAAAGCCCCCATACTTAAAAGGCACACACAGACTTTCACGTACACTGGGTCCTAGGGCAAAGCAAAGTCTCCACAGAAATCTTGGTCAAACTTGACTGAAGTCTTTGGAGGACATCCTGGGAAAACAGGGGTGAATGTGGCTTGTTGTGAGGGAAGGACATTGAAAGTAAAACTCTACGGAATATTCAGCAGCTAAGCATTTCTCTGGAGGTGGACATTTTGAGAAAATCTGGCCCCACCCCATCAGTCAGCTGCTGAGAAGCCCCAGGGCAAACAACAATCCAGGTGGGACCACAGCCCCATCCATTAGTAAACAGGCTACCTAAAGACCCCTCAGACACACAGCCACCTCTAATCACATCCAGAGACTAAGCCCCACCCACCAGAGGGATAACAATCAGCTCCACCTACCAGTGGGCAGGCATTAGCCCTCCCATCAGGGAGCCTACAGCAAGCCCCTCACTCTGATTTCAGCCACAAGGGGGGCAGACACGAGAAGTAAGAGAGGCTACAACTCTAGTGTCTGTAAAAAGGTCACCACACCAAAAACATATAAAAATGAAAAGACAGAGAACTATAACTCAGATGAGGGAGAAAGGAAAAACCCCAGAAAATCAGCTAAGCCATGAGGTGATTCTCAGCCTCCAGGAAAAAGACTTTAGACTGTCGATGCTGAAGATGATGCGAGACATTGAAAATAACCTGGAGGCAAAGACAGATAACTTACAGGAGACACTGAGCAAAGAGATACAAGAAATAAAACTTAAACAAGAAGAGATGCAAAATACAATAACTGAAATGAAAAATGCACTAGAAGCAGCTAACAGCAGAATACAGGAGGCAGAAGAACGAATAAGTGAGGTAGAGGACAGATTAGTGGAAATTACAGATACAGGAAAGAAAATAGAAAAAAGATTGAAAACAAATGAAGAGAGATTCAGAGAACTCTGGGACAACATTAAACACACCAACATCCATATTATAAGGGTGCCAGAAGGAGAAGAGAAAGAAGGGGACAGAAAAAACATTTCAAAAGATAATAGCTGAAAACTTCCCTAACATGGGAAAGGAACCACTCACTCAAATCCAGGAAGCACAATGAGTACCATATAAAATAAACCCAAGGAGGAGTACACTGAGACACATATTCATCAAACTGACCTAAATTAAAGACAAAGAGAAAATCTTGAAAGCAACTAGGGAAAAGAAACAAATAACATACAAGGGAACCCCAATAAGGTTATCAGCAGATTTTTCAGCAGAAACTCTGCAGGCCAGAAGGGAGTGGCATGATATACTTAACGTGATGACAGGAAAAAACTTCCAACCAAGAGTACTTTACCCAGAAAGGCTCTCATTCAGATTTGAAGGAGAAAACAAAACCTTCACAGATAAGCAAAAGCTGAGAGAATTCAGCAACACTAATCCAGCTTTTCAACAAATACTAAAAGAACTTCTCTAGGCAGAAAAGAAAAGGCTGCAACAGGACACAAAAAATCCACAAATGACAAGGCTCACCAGGAAAGGTATATATACAGTAAAGATATGAAATCATCCACATACAATTATGTCATGAAAATCAGAAATTGTGAGAAGAGGAGGGTACAAATGCAGGACACTGGAGAGGCACTTGCATTTAAGAGATCAACAACTTAAAACAATCTTATATATATAACATTATTATATATATATAATCATATATATATAGAGAGAGACACATATCAAAACTTCAGAATAACTGCAAACCAAAAATCTACAGCTGATACACAAATAAGAAAAATCAACTCAAATACAACACTAAAAATTGTCATCAAACAAGAAGAGAATAGAACAAGAGAAGAAAAAAAGCAACAAAAACAAATCCAAAGCAATTAATAAAATGGTAATAAGAATATGCATATCAATAATTACCTTAAATGTTAATGGAATAAATGCCCCAACCAAAAGATATAGACTGGCTGAATGGATACAATAACAAGACCCATATAAATATATATGCTGTGTTCAAGAGACCCACTTCATGTCTAGGGACACAAACAAATGAAAGTGAGAGGATAGAAGAAAATATTTCATGAAAATGGGAATTAAAAGAAAGCTGGGGAGGAGAGGAGACAAGATGGTGGAAGAGTAGGGGGACATGCTCGCCCTCTCCTACAAACACAACAAAAAGCACATCTACAGGATAAATGACTCACACAGAACAGCAACCAATCACTGGCAGAAAAACCTAAACTCCAATAATGGCAAGAAGTTCATAACATTACTAGGTAAAACAAGAGAAAAGAGGAGAGTGAGAGAAGGTGAACCCAAGCTGGACAGGCGCTCCTGAAAGGGAACTGAGGAGGGGAAAGGGATCCCACACCCTGGAAAGTCACCTACTCGGGGGAAAGTTCAAACAAACCGGAGGAATCTCCAGATGCAGAGAAGAGTGTAGCAGTAAGTTGGAGTACTGAAAAGCAGATCGAGAACAAATGGACCATCTGCACTATGGGCACAGTCACCAAAAATTGAAATGCCTGGGTGGGGGCTGGGCACCGAGACCTCAGCTCTGAAGGTTAGTCCCCAGGAAAGGGCTGGGGGTGTGGGGCAGAGCAGAGACTGCTTAGGAGGTCTAGAAACCAGTCTGTCAAGTTTGATGGAGCAGAGACTGCCTGGGGGACTAGAAAACAAAGCTGTGGCAGAGGAAGGGAGCAATACTCTAGGTCTGCACCCGTGCTGGGGAGGGGAGAGAACAAGGGGTGGGTCCCCATAGAATACTCCCCATGCCACAGCGAGCTTACAGGCCCGCTAGCTAGCAGAAAGCTGTGCTTCACAGTGCATCCCCTCCCCCACCCCCCACCACCCCCTCTGCACTCGCCAGACCTGGGGCTGCCTGCCATCTGGGAGGGCTGGCCTCAACAATTGCCTGAAGCCTACCACTGCAGGGACTCTCCCTGTACAGGCCTGCTTGCCCTTTGGAGGGTCTACACCCCCACAGAGCAGCACCAAACACCACCAGCCCCTGAGAAAAGGCCTGCAGCCCAGAAAATCTAGAACAGGACTAGTCAGGCTGTGAAAAGATCTGCCTAATTCTTGGACGGTTTTTCCAAATCAGGCTGCCCAGGGGAGGAGCCTCTTGGGTTTTCAGCAGTCCAGCTAGCCATCCAAGCCCTCAGGGGGTGTCAAGCTCTAGCAGATCAGCTGCATAGGACTGCCAGCTCCAGGCAGGACCCCCTGCAGCCCAGAAAAACTGCAACAAGCCTGGCTGGACCATGAAAAGATCTCAGATGGTCTTTCTGAGTCAGGCTGCCCTGGGGGGAGCCTCTTCGGTGGGCAGTGGCCCAGCTAAACGCCCAAGCCCTCAGGGGGTGCTGAGCTCTAGTGGATCAGCTGCATAGGACTGCCAGCTACAGGAAGGACCCCCTACAGCCCAGAAAAGCTACAACAAGCCTGGTCAGGCAGTGAAAAGATCTGCCTAATTCTCGGATGGTCCTTCTGAGTCAGGCTGCCCTGGGAAGGAGCCTCTTGGGTTGGCAGAGGCCCAGGTAGCCGTCCAAGCCCTCAGGGGATGCTGAGCTCTTGCAGATCAGCTGCATAGGACTGCCAGCTCCAGGCAGGACCCCCTGCAGCGCAGAAAAACTGCAACAACCCTAGCCATACTGTGAAAAGACCTCAGACAGTCTTTCTGAGTCAGGCTGCCCTGGGGAGGAGCCTCTTGGGTTTTCAGCAGACCTGCTAGCCACCAAAGCCCTCAAGGGGTGCTGCACTCTTGCATAACAGCTGCAAAGGACTGCAAGCTCTCTGCAGGACCCCCTGCAGCCCAGAAAAGCTACAACAAGCTTGGACAGACTGTGAAAAGATCTGCCTACATTCTCAGGCTGTCCTTCTGAGTTAGGATGCCCTAGGGAAGAGCCTCCTAGGTTCTCAGTGACCCAGATAGCTGCTCCAGCCCCCAGGGGGTGCTGCACTCCTGAGGAACAGCTGCCCAACATCGCCAGCCCCCTGCAAGAGCCCCACAGCCTAAAAACACCAGACCAAGCTCTGCATGACCAAGTGAAATCGGCTACCATCAGGGTGTGGACCTCCCAGTCCTGTCTGCCCTCAGGAAGCCCTCCTTTGCTTCAAAGAAACACTGTTAGCCCCATCAACACTCTAGAAAAGCCACACTGCCTCAAAAAAGATTGACCAACAATGCCAGCCCTCAGGAAATATTCCACGGCAGTGACAAGCCAGATAATGGAAAGTACAATTCCCTCAGGAGAAAGAAAACAACAAGCAAGATGAAGAAACAGAGAAACCACCCCCAGTCAAACCAACAGGAGAACTCACCTAAAACAGTCAACAATGAAACAGATCTCTGCAGTCTGACAGACCTGGAGTTCAAAAGAGAAATAGTGAAAATACTGAAGGAATTAAGAGAAGATATGAACAGTAATGCAGATACCCTCAGAAAGGAACTAGAAAATATAAGGAGGAGCCAAGAAAAACTAGAACATTCATTTGCAGAGATGCAAACTGAACTAAGGGCAGTAAAAACCAGAATGAATAATGCAGAAGAACGAATCAGTGATATGGAAGATAGAATAATGGAAATCACTCAATCCGGTCACAGACAGAAATACTGAA